>NC_057803.1:342650924-342913461 GCF_018294505.1 Triticum aestivum | reverse complement strand
AATGACGGCCAGAGTCATCACACTGGAACATAAATCATGGCTAGACTACTAGATGATCCCCTGAGACACCTAGGGTCATAATAGTAACTCCAACATAATGTCAAGGCAATAGAATACCTCAACTCAACAATTAGTGTGATTGAGCTGGCATAAAGGAACATCGAAACCAGAGGGAAAGGATTTTGCAAATGCATCAGACTATTTAGAAACCTGGAATGACTCGGACAGCATAACGGCTGTAAATGCTCAGAAAAGATTTGAGACATTCACAAAAATGGTGGCATAACCACTCAGAAGCACAATATCAAGGTCTCGAGATCAATAATTAACATACAGAAGTAGTAGGAACTGAAACGAGGCTTAAGTCCAACAATCTATAAGTCTACGGATTAGTAACACGTGATCCTGATAGAAAGAAAAGATAGCCTAGTTCTTAATCCCCGCAGGAAAGATAAGATGACTCAGATCAGAAGGCATAAGGTATAAGGAGTAAAAAGAGCCTTACGTTGTCAGGACCCCGACTCAATGCCACATCGATCTAGCATGTAACACCTCATATCCCTTTGCGGCCTCACGCACGGTATCCCCACGGGTGTCGCCTTACCTTTGCCCGGGACCGTTTGCGCCTTTTGGCACACATATATGATGGTGTCGCTAGCATCCATATGATAAAGAGCCCGGGCTGACATGGCTAGTCGTAAACCCAAAGTGGCACTAACTTACAGGGACAGGCATCCATGACCCAGCATCGAACATGTCGGTCATCAGCGAGTGAATCCAGGCTGTAGCACTGGGCTAACAGGACTCCGGCGAACCGGGCTGTAGCAGGCTAGCAGGACTCCGGTATTCATCGCGTGACATTTCCCCGAAGGGACAGACACAGGATCGAAGAAGGACACATGCCGGCCTGCCTAAGTGTTCCGGAGCAGTAGCAAGCTACCAGGGCTCAGTGGAAGCACTAGGAGACATTTCCCGGTAAGAGAGGCTACTAAGAATAAACAACTAGGTAGTCAGATCCCACACATAGCAATACACATCACACGTACGCATAACATGCAAGTATGTGCTGTACAACATGGCATCACAACATAACTCAACAATCATATAGATAAAGGCTCAGAAGAGCCATCATAGCATTTATTGCAAACAGGGGTCACAAAAACCCATCATACAGAGCATACAAGCAACAAGCGGAAGCATTACATGTCTGGGTATAGACATCTACAAATGAAAAAGGCTGAAAGCCTGACTATCTACAACATCCGATCAAGATCGTAGCTGAGGTACTAGCTACTAGTCGAAGTCCATGAGAACCCTAGTAAGACCGAAGTCTCCGCTGCAAAACATAAATAAAGCAACATGAGTACAAAGGTACTCAGCAAGACTTACATCAGATCCTATCATACATGCATCTGTATCAAGAGGTAATGTGGGGTTTAGTTGCAGCAAGCCAGCTTTGACTCTGTGGCTATCCTGTTCTACGACTACCAGAAACTCTTGAGGTGAAACAACGTACACGAGTCCACTAATCACCATACAATACACTACTATGGATTCATTCCTGTCTCCCTACGAGAAGGCCATCCATAGCACTCACACTTGTCTTGAGCATTTTAGAGTATCCACTTCAAGTTGTCTATGTACCATGTAAGCATCCAAGAAGTCCATAACTGCGGACCCGGCTATTCGAATAGATCATGTTAACCCTGCAGGGGTGTACTTCTTCACACACGCTCTCGCCACTTACCGCCATGTACACGTCATGTATCTCGGCAACCTTCAAGCGGAAGCCTGGCGAGGGTGTCGGCCACGACCTGACTAACCACACAAGACTCTAGTCCAGGGTTATCGCCTATTCGGGTTCCATCCGCAAGGAGATCCGGCCGGGGTGTCGCTCACGGCCCCAAACGATGTGAGCAGGGTTCCCGAGCCCACCAACCGGGTGCCACTCGGTACACCGGGCCACGTGTGCCTAGTCTGTCCCAAGCCCACCCTGCCGGGTGCCACTTGGTAGAAAAATAGCACTACCTACAAACACGAGAAACTAGTTGCGACTCCTGGACAGAGATCAAGTTGGCTAATAAGTCGAGAGGGGCACTTAAGCATTCCAATGTGTGGTAGTATCGAGTCATTGGACAACATACATAGAACTCAGTGCTTAAGGACGGTTCCAGTGAGACAACCCACCATGTACTCCTACATGGCCTCTCACCGCTACCTTTACCAAATCGTGTTCACACACTTCACTCTCAGCATCAGAACATATCGTGACACTCCAATTCATTCCCAATGAACCAGACCTGACACAACTCTAAGCAATAGCAGGCATAGCATGGTAGGAACACAACAATGGCTTCAATCAACTCCTACACATGCTAGTGGGTTTCAACTATTTACTGTGGCAATGACAGGTCATGCAGAGGAATGGGTTCAACTACCGCAGCACAAAGTAGCAGATGAATCGTTGTTGTCCTAATGCAATAACTGAGAGCAGGAGTGAGAGAGTAGGGTTTTATCGAAATGAACAAGGGGGTTTGCTTGCCTGGTAAATCAACAAGGGAGGCACTGCTTCACAGACAGGTACTCTGGAACGGACTCCGGAGCAGGACCTATCGAGAAGGAACAGTGTCGGCAATCAATGCACAAACATATGCAACAATATGATGCATGAACATGGCATGTAGATGTGATGCTGTTTGAGCCAATGTAACTAGTAATCACTTGGTTTGAAGTCCATTTGAACCAAAGGTTCAAATGCATTTCTAAATTAAGTCTCTTATATATGCCATAATGTGTTTTCCCATATTCAGCATGTATAAGTTGGTTTTTCATGCATGAAACTAGTACAGATGGAAAGATTGCATTTTTCTGATAATTTTTCATATATAAATTATTTTAATCTGAGCTACGGTTGAATTTCTATGAAGTTTTGAAGTTTAAATCATTTTCTGGATTTTCTGAATTATTTTAATTCCAGAAAATATATAATTGCGTCAGCATGACGTCATCACTACATCAGCGGGTCAACGCGGCTGTCCAGGTCAAATCTGACATGTGGGACCCACACGTCAGTGACAGGGGGGTTAAACAGGGTTAGTTTAATCCTAATTAAAAAGATTAGTGGCGCTGGGGCCCACTGTCAGTGTCACAATTAGTTTAACAGGGATAATTAGTTGCTAAACTAATCCTAAACTAAAATTAGCAGGGCCGGGGCCCACATGTCATTGACTCTGGGTAGTCAAACCCCAGGTCAACTGGGGGGGGGGGGGTTAGCGCGGGTTGACCGGTCAATCCCGCCGGCGTTTAGCCGCCGGCGAGGCCGAGCGCGGCGGAGGGGCTCGGGAACGTTGCTCCGGCGACCATTCGGGCGGCGGAGACCACGAGAGCGAAGCCCGCGCTCACGCGCATCCAGTGGAACACGCGGGAGGCTGCGGGGGCGGCGGAGCTCGCCGGAGCAGAGCTCAGGGCGGCGGCGACGGGATGGTCAACAGGCTCGGGGACGAGTCGGAGACGACGGACGGGCGCCGACGATCTCGGGCGGCCGACGACGAAGATGACGGCGATGGCGGCTCCTCGGGGCACTCCGGCTTGCGTGGCTCGGCGAGGAGGTAGCTGGCGACGAGGCGGAGCTCCTGGGCACGACGGGGAGGCGAGGGGGAGGCGGTGGCTATGGCCACGGCGTGCGGTGGCGACGGCAGCGCTTCGGGCGCGGGGAGAGGGAGAGATGCAGGGGAGGGAGAGAAACGAGAGAGCGAGGGAGAGATCCGGGGCGGTGCTGGGCGCTTCTGGCGAGGCCAGGGCGTCGAGGGGAGGGCACGCAGGCAGCTGCCGTGGCGCGCATGCGCGCGGTGTGCGGCGACCACGCGCCCTGTCCCTCTGGCGCGAGGAGGGGGACGACTGGCGTCGGCCAGTCAGCTGGGACGAGCTACTGGGCCGATCGGGTAAGTGGCCCAGGTAAGTCTCTCTCCCCTTTTCTGTTTTCTTTTCTAATTTTCTGACATTTGTTTGGTTTAATAAAAATACTAAACCATTTTATTTTATTATGCCAATTTTTGTAGGGGCTAATGGTATTATTCCAGAGCTCCTCAACAAATGGCACAATTTTGGACATATAAAATATATATAACATTTATATATCCAAGCAAATAATTATTGTATTAATTCCAAATGTCCAAAATAAAATACTTATGAGGTCCTGAAAATATTGGTTTGATTTTTTATCTCTGTCCAATATTTTCAGAGGGCAACATGAGCATTTTCTTGGACCCTTTTGGAGAAATTTTTATTTGGGTCATTTCCAAAAATGAATCTGAGGGTTCCACCAATCCTCATTTCAAATTTAAATGAAATTTAAACATGATGCACAAATGACTAGCTAGTCTAGGTCATACCAGACTAGGGATGTGACAACTCGCCCCCACTTGAAAAAATCTCGTCCCGAGATTCAGGGGTCGACGGAAAGAAAGCGGGGTACTCCAGTCGAAGACGATCTTCTCGTTCCCAAGTAGCTTCTCTCTCGGAATGATGAGACCACTGAACTTTGAGAAACTTGATGTTGTGACGTCGAGTGACACGCTCTGCTTGATCAAGAATGCGAACCGGGTACTCTCGGTAGGTGAGGTTATCTTGGAGATCAAGCGTTTCGTGGTCCACTCCGCGGATGGGATCCGAGAAGCAACGCCTGAGTTGAGAGACGTGGAAGACATCATGAACTCGAGAAAGATGTGGGGGTAGTTCCAACTGGTAGGCAACCTCTCCTCGTTTAGCGAGAATACGAAAAGGACCAATGTAACGAGGAGCCAACTTGCCCTTGATACCGAAACGATGGGTACCCTTCAAAGGAGTAACCCGAAGGTAAGCTTGGTCGCCAATTTCATAAGTCATATCCTTATGATGACGATCGTACTGGCTTTTCTGACGAGATTGGGCTGTTTTCAAATTCTCACGAATGATGCGGACTTGCTCTTCTGCCTCCTGGATCATATCCGGTCCAAAGAGTTGTCTTTCACCGGTTTCTGACCAGTTCAAAGGTGTTCGACATCTTCGTCCATAGAGAACCTCAAAAGGAGCTTTCTTGAGGCTGGATTGGTAGCTATTGTTATAAGCAAACTCGGCGAAAGGAAGACATTTCTCCCAATCCATACCGAATGAGATAACGCAAGCTCTGAGCATGTCTTCGAGAATTTGATTGACCCGTTCCACCTGACCACTTGATTGAGGGTGGAAAGCGGTACTGAAAGAAAGATGGGTTCCCATGGCAGTTTGGAAACTCTCCCAGAAATGAGAAGTGAAAAGGCTGCCACGGTCTGAATTGATCTCTAGTGGAACACCATGGAGTGATACTATTCGAGAAATGTATAAGTCAGCAAGCTGACTAGCAGTGATACTCTCTCGAACAGGAAGGAAGTGAGCCACTTTGGAGAGACGATCAATGACTACGAAGATAGCATTATTCCCTCTCTTGGTCCTGGGAAAGCCGGTGATGAAGTCCATACCAACTTTATCCCATTTCCATTCAGGAATAGCTAAAGGCTGAAGGGTGCCAGCAGGTCTTTGATGCTCTGCCTTAACGCGACGACAAATGTCACATTTAGCAATGAACTCAGCGATTTCTCTCTTCATCCTAGTCCACCAGAACCTCTGGCGTAGGTCCTGATACATCTTAGTACTACCGGGATGAATCGTGAGAGGAGATTCATGCGCCTCCTTAAGAATCAATTGTCGCAGATGTTGATTCTTGGGAACCACCAAGCGATTCTCAAAGAAAACAACACCACGATCATCCATAGAGAAACACCCACCAACTCCCTTCTTAATGTTTCTCTTAATGCGGATAACCCCCCTATCAAACTTCTGGTCAGAGATGATCTGATCCTCAAGGGTAGGTTTCGCCACCAAGGTAGAAAGGAATCCGCGAGGAGCAATGTGAAGGTTAAGCTTACAGAATTCCTCATGGAGAAGTGGTTGGCCTTGCTGCAACATGAGATTGTTGCAATAGGATTTACGACTTAGAGCATCAGCCATGACATTGGCTTTGCCTGGGGTGTAGGTAATCCCTAGATCATAATCTGTGATTAACTCCAACCAACGTCTTTGCCTAAGGTTCAGATCCGGTTGGGTGAAGATATACTTGAGACTCTGGTGATCGGTGTAGATCTCGCAACGTTTACCAAGGAGGTAATGTCACCAGGTCTTGAGTGCATAGACTACGGCTGCAAGCTCTAGATCATGTGTAGGATAATTCTCCTCATGTGGATGCAACTGTCGAGATGCATAGGCAATCACATGATGATCCTGCATAAGAATGCAACCTAGTCCCTGTCGTGAGGCGTCGCAGTAGATAATAAAGTCTTTAGTGAAATTCGGTGGCACAAGTATGGGAGCAGAAGTCAGACGTCTTTTCAGTTCCTGAAAACTGTACTCACACTGTGGGGACCACTCAAACTTTTTATCTTTCTTGAGAAGTTCCGTGAGGGGTTTGGCTACTTTGGAGAAGTTTTCAACAAAGCGGCGACAATAGCTGGCTAGACCAAGGAAACTCCTAACTTGTTTCACGGTCTCAGGTGGAGTCCAATCGAGAACGGCTTGAACTCTCTCGGGATTGACAGCAATGCCCTTACCAGAGATTACGTGGCCTAGGTAGGTCACTTCTGGCAACCAAAATTCACACTTGGAGAACTTGGCATAAAGGCGGTGTTCTCTGAGTTTTTCTAAAACAAGTCTAAGATGTTCGGCATGCTCTTCCTCGTTCTTCGAGTAAATAAGAATATCATCGAGGTAAACCACGACGAACTTATCTAAGTACTCCATGAAGATCGAGTTCATCAAGCGGGAGAATGTGGCTGGGGCGTTGGTTAGGCCAAAGGACATGACGGTGTACTCGTACTGGCCATAACGAGTGACAAAAGCTGTCTTGGGAATGTCCCCGTTTCTGATCTTGATTTGATGGTAGCCTAATCTTAAATCCATCTTGGAGAAGACTGAGGATCCAGCGAGCTGATCATACAGGTCGTTGATCCTGGGAAGCGGATACTTGTTCTTTATCGTGACCAAATTAACGGGACGATAATCTACAACCATCCGGTCCGTACCATCCTTCTTCTTGACGAAGAGGACGGGGCAAGCCCAAGGAGAAGAGCTGGGACGGATGAAACCCTTTTGCAAGGACTCATCGAGTTGTTTCTTAAGCTCGGCTAATTCTAGGGGTGCCATCTTGTAAGGTCTCCGGGAGATTGGAGCTGTTCCTGGGATAAGATCTATGACGAACTCTACATCTCTGTCAGGTGGAACACCTGGCAGTTCCTCTGGAAAGACATCCGGAAAGTCACGGACTACCGGGATATCTCCAAGGTCTGGAAGAGGGCTGGCATTAAGAGAATAGAGCTGACGCTTTGCAACTCTAGTGGAGACGGTGACTAACTTGCCAGACGGGTGTGTAAGCTGAACAGATCTTGTGTAACAATCAATCTTGGCATGATGAGCTGTCATCCAGTCCATACCCAAGATGATGTTAATATCTGAGGACTTGAGGGCTACAAGTGATGCAAGGAATACAATTCTATCAACAAGGATTTCGTTACCATGGCTGATTCTGGTGGTCTGCCATCTAGACCCTGGGGTTTGGATTTCAAGCGGAGTTGGCATATCGCAAAATGACATGTCGTGCAAACGAGCATAGCCTTCAGAAATGAAGGAGTGAGATGCTCCAGTATCGAATAGAACTGATGCTGGGTGACAATTGACAAGGAGTGTACCAAGAACGACATCCGGATCATCATGAGCGTCTTTAGCTGAGACGTGATACACACGTCCACGTTCAGTGGGAACTGACTTGACACTGATCATCTTGCGTGATGGCTTAACGCAGCCAACAGTCTTCTCGGGCTGGGGTGGAGCATAACTAGTCTGAGAGCAGTCACGTGCATAGTGTCCTGGCTTCCCGCATGTGAAGCAAGTCCCTGAGGTTGGACGTGGACCCGCACTGACAAACGGTCTACCAGTAGGCATGGGTGGAACATACGACTGAGCTGGAGGAGGCACCACAGAGGATGGCCCTGGCGTATATCCGGAAGGAAGAGCGGAGTTTGGAACCCAAATCCGGCGCTTCTGGGAACTAGAGCTAGAGGAGGATCCCAATTCACGGGTGTGCTTACGAGACTCCTCGTAGGTGAGCTGAGCTGTCTCTGCATTAATGGCTTTGTTCACAAGAGCTTGGAATGTATCACAATGATGCAGGTGGAGATCACGACGCAACTTGGGGTTGAGACCCTTCCGGAACCTAGCCTGCTTCTTGGCGTCCGTGGACACTTCTTCTGTAGCATAGCGGGCGAGGTTCTCAAACTCTCGGCTGTAAGCATCAACAACCATCTTATTCTGGGTGAAATTACAGAACTCTTCTCTCTTGCGATCAAGGAGGGCTTGGGGAATGTGATGCTCGCGAAAAGCCTCAGTGAAATCCTTCTAGGTAGGAATCTGGCCAGCTGGAAGCAAAGTCTCATAGTTCTGCCACCAAAGACTAGCAGGACCTTCCAGGTGGTATGTGGCATAAGTGACCTTGTCATCTTCAGCTACGTTCGCAGAACGCAGCTTATGAGTGATGCTACGGAGCCAGTCATCTGCATCGAGTGGCTCGATGGAATAATGAAAGGTAGGTGGGTGCAAACGAATGAAGTCATGAATGGTAGCAGACCCTTTGAACTGATGTGCGGTGTTCTCCTCGATACGTGCCAACAAACGATTAGACTCACGCTTGTTCCTCTCCATCTCTAACATGAACTCTGTCAACGAAGGCTGGTCGGGAGGATCCTCATCCCTACCATCTCCGTGGTTCTGGCTACGAACAACAGAACTTGATGACATCCTGGTGAAACGAAACCAGCGACGGAATCAGCATTAACTATGGACTGTAGAATGTAGGACAAGGAATTAGTATCACTCGAACTCCTAGGGAAATTCCGGCAGCATAACGACAGTAAAATGCTCAGAATGAGACATCCTACTAAAAATGGGGTAGTACAACAACTCAACATCACCACTCAAGGTTCTGGGATAGTACTAAACAGACTACACCGGAAGTACTCGAAACTGGGGTATGACTCTGATCAACTAGTCTTATGGAACTACGGAGTAGTAACACGTGATCCTGATAGACGGAAAAGAAGCCTAGTTCCTTAACCCCGTAGGAAGATAGGAGGACTCAGATCAGAAGGCCATGAGGTAAAGGAGTAAAAGAGCCTTACGTTCCTTCCCACAATCAATTCCCTTACATAACTAAAGAATTTCTAGACTCAACTTCGACTAGTATGGCTTGGTAAACCTACAGGCAGTCAAGCTCTGATACCAGCGCTGTCAGGACCCCGACTCAATGCCACATCGATCTAGCATGTAACACCTCATATCCCTTTGCGGCCTCACGCACGGTATCCCCACGGGTGTCGCCTTACCTTTGCCCGGGACCGTTTGCGCCTTTTGGCACACGTATATGATGGTGTCGCTAGCATCCATATGATAAAGAGCCCGGGCTGACATGGCTAGTCGTAAACCCAAAGTGGCACTAACTTACAGGGACAGGCATCCATGACCCAGCATCGAACGTGTCGGTCATCAGCGAGTGAATCCAGGCTGTAGCACTGGGCTAACAGGACTCCGGCGAACCGGACTGTAGCGGGCTAGTAGGACTCCGGTATTCATCGCGTGACATTTCCCCGAAGGGACAGACACAGGATCGAAGAAGGACACATGCCGGCCTGCCTAAGTGTTCCGGAGCAGTAGCAAGCTACCAGGGCTCAGTGGAAGCACTAGGAGACATTTCCCGGTAAGAGAGGCTACTAAGAATAAACAACTACGTAGTCAGATCCCACACATAGCAATACACATCACACGTACGCATAACATGCAAGTATGTGCTGTACAACATGGCATCACAGCATAACTCAACAATCATATAGATAAAGGCTCAGAAGAGCCATCATAGCATTTATTGCAAACAGGGGTCACAAAAACCCATCATACAGAGCATACAAGCAACAAGCGGAAGCATTACATGTCTGGGTACAGACATCTACAAATGAAAAAGGCTGAAAGCCTGACTATCTACAACATCCGATCAAGATCGTAGCTGAGGTACTAGCTACTAGTCGAAGTCCATGAGAACCCTAGTAAGACCGAAGTCTCCGCTGCAAAACATAAATAAAGCAACATGAGTACAAAGGTACTCAGCAAGACTTACATCAGATCCTATCATACATGCATCTGTATCAAGAGGTAATGTGGGGTTTAGTTGCAGCAAGCCAGCTTTGACTCTGTGGCTATCCTGTTCTACGACTACCAGAAACTCTTGAGGTGAAACAACGTACACGAGTCCACTAATCACCATACAATACACTACTATGGATTCATTCCTGTCTCCCTACGAGAAGGCCATCCATAGCACTCACACTTGTCTTGAGCATTTTAGAGTATCCACTTCAAGTTGTCTATGTACCATGTAAGCATCCAAGAAGTCCATAACCGCGGACCCGGCTATTCGAATAGATCATGTTAACCCTGCAGGGGTGTACTTCTTCACACACGCTCTCGCCACTTACCGCCATGTACACATCATGTATCTCGGCAACCTTCAAGCGGAAGCCTGGCGAGGGTGTCGGCCACGACCTGACTAACCACACAAGACTCTAGTCCAGGGTTATCGCCTATTCGGGTTCCATCCGCAAGGAGATCCGGCCGGGGTGTCGCTCACGGCCCCAAACGATGTGAGCAGGGTTCCCGAGCCCACCAACCGGGTGCCACTCGGTACACCGGGCCACGTGTGCCTAGTCTGTCCCAAGCCCACCCTGCCGGGTGCCACTTGGTAGAAAAATAGCACTACCTACAAACACGAGAAACTAGTTGCGACTCCTGGACAGAGATCAAGTTGGCTAATAAGTCGAGAGGGGCACTTAAGCATTCCAATGTGTGGTAGTATCGAGTCATTGGACAACATACATAGAACTCAGTGCTTAAGGACGGTTCCAGTGAGACAACCCACCATGTACTCCTACATGGCCTCTCACCGCTACCTTTACCAAATCATGTTCACACACTTCACTCTCAGCATCAGAACATATCGTGACACTCCAATTCATTCCCAATGAACCAGACCTGACACAACTCTAAGCAATAGCAGGCATAGCATGGTAGGAACACAACAATGGCTTCAATCAACTCCTACACATGCTAGTGGGTTTCAACTATTTACTGTGGCAATGACAGGTCATGCAGAGGAATGGGTTCAACTACCGCAGCACAAAGTAGCAGATGAATCGTTGTTGTCCTAATGCAATAACTGAGAGCAGGAGCGAGAGAGTAGGGTTTTATCGAAATGAACAAGGGGGTTTGCTTGCCTGGTAAATCAACAAGGGAGGCACTGCTTCACAGACAGGTACTCTGGAACGGACTCCGGAGCAGGACCTATCGAGAAGGAACAGTGTCGGCAATCAATGCACAAACATATGCAACAATATGATGCATGAACATGGCATGTAGATGTGATGCTGTTTGAGCCAATGTAACTAGTAATCACTTGGTTTGAAGTCCATTTGAACCAAAGGTTCAAATGCATTTCTAAATTAAGTCTCTTATATATGCCATAATGTGTTTTCCCATATTCAACATGTATAAGTTGGTTTTTCAAGCATGAAACTAGTACAGATGGAAAGATTGCATTTTTCTGATAATTTTTCATATATAAATTATTTTAATCTGAGCTACGGTTGAATTTCTATGAATTTTTGAAGTTTAAATCATTTTCTGGATTTTCTGAATTATTTTAATTCCAGAAAATATATAATTGCGTCAGCATGACATCATCACTACATCAGCGGGTCAACGCGGCTGTCCAGGTCAAATCTGACGTGTGGGACCCACACGTCAGTGACAGGGGGGTTAAACAGGGTTAGTTTAATCCTAATTAAAAAGATTAGTGGCGCTGGGGCCCACTGTCAGTGTCACAGTTAGTTTAACAGAGATAATTAGTTGCTAAACTAATCCTAAACTAAAATTAGCAGGGCCGGGGCCCACATGTCATTGACTCTGGGTAGTCAAACCCCAGGTCAACTTGGGGGGGGGGGGTTAGCGCGGGTTGACCGGTCAATCCCGCCGGCGTTTAGCCGCCGGCGAGGCCGAGCGCGGCGGAGGGGCTCGAGAACGTCGCTCCGGCGACCATTCGGGCGGCGGAGACCATGAGAGCGAAGCCCGCGCTCACGCGCATCCAGTGGAACACGCGGGAGGCTGCGGGGGCGGCGGAGCTCGCCGGAGCAGAGCTCAGGGCGGCGGCGACGGGATGGTCAACAGGCTCGGGGACGAGTCGGAGACGACGGACGGGCGCCGACGATCTCGGGCGGCCGACGACGAAGATGACGGCGATGGCGGCTCCTCGGGGCACTCCGGCTTGCGTGGCTCGGCGAGGAGGTAGCTGGCGATGAGGCGGAGCTCCTGGGCACGACGGGGAGGCGAGGGGGAGGCGGTGGCTATGGCCACGGCGTGCGGTGGCGACGGCAGCGCTTCGGGCGCGGGGAGAGGGAGAGATGCAGGGGAGGGAGAGAAACGAGAGAGCGAGGGAGAGATCCGGGGCGGTGCTGGGCGCTTCTGGCGAGGCCAGGGCGTCGAGGGGGAGGGCACGCAGGCAGCTGCCGTGGCGCGTATGCGCGCGGTGTGCGGCGACCACGCGCCCTGTCCCTCTGGCGCGAGGAGGGGGACGACTGGCGTCGGCCAGTCAGCTGGGACGAGCTACTGGGCCGATCGGGTAAGTGGCCCAGGTAAGTCTCTCTCCCCTTTTCTGTTTTCTTTTCTAATTTTCTGACATTTGTTTGGTTTAATAAAAATACTAAACCATTTTATTTTATTATGCCAATTTTTGTAGGGGCTAATGGTATTATTCCAGAGCTCCTCAACAAATGGCACAATTTTGGACATATAAAATATATATAACATTTATATATCCAAGCAAATAATTATTGTATTAATTCCAAATGTCCAAAATAAAATACTTATGAGGTCCTGAAAATATTGGTTTGATTTTTTTATCTCTGTCCAATATTTTCAGAGGGCAACATGAGCATTTTCTTGGACCCTTTTGGAGAAATTTTTATTTGGGTCATTTCCAAAAATGAATCTGAGGGTTCCACCAATCCTCATTTCAAATTTAAATGAAATTTAAACATGATGCACAAATGACTAGCTAGTCTAGGTCATACCAGACTAGGGATGTGACATACGTTCCATCCCACAATCAATTCCCTTATATAACTAAAGAATTTCTAGACACAACTTCGACCAGTTTGGCTTGGTAATCCTACAGGCGGTCAAGCTCTAATACCAACGCTGTCAGGACCCCGACTCAATGCCACATCGATCTAGCATGTAATACCTCATATCACTTTGCGGCCTCACGCACGGTATTCCCACGGGTGTCGCCTTACCTTAGCCCGGGACTGTTTGCGCCTTTTGGCACACGTATATGACAGTGTCGCTAGCATCCCTATGATAAGGAGCCCGGGCTGACATGGCTAGTCGTAAACACAAAGTGGCATAGACTTACAGGGACAGGCATCCATGACCCAGCATCGAACGTGTCGGTCATCAGCGAGTGAATCCAGGCTGTAGCACTGGGCTAACAGGACTCCGGTGAACAGGGCTGTAGCAGGCTAACAGGACTCCGGTATTCATCGCGTGACATTTCCCCGAAGGGACAGACACAGGAACGAAGAAGGACACATGCCGGCCAGCCTAAGTGTTCCGGAGCAGTAGTAAGCTACCATGGCTCGGTGGAAACACTAGGAGACATTTCCCGGTAAGAGAGGCTACTAAAGATAAACAACTAGATGGTCAGATCCCACACATACCAAGCATTTCAATAACATACACACAATATGCTCGATATGTGCAAATACAACATGGCATCACAACATGACTCTACGACTCAAGTATTTTATTCATTAGGCTCCGAGGAGCGAGATATTACAAACATGGGTCTCATGACCCAACAATCAGAGCATACAAATCAAAGCACAAGCGGAAGCTATCATGTCTGAGTACAGACATCTATAAATGAAAAAGGCTGAGAAGCCTGACTATCTATCAGATCCTGCCGAGGGCACAAGATCGTAGCTGAGGTATCAAGCTAAACGTCGAAGTCCACGCGGAACTACTAGTGAGACTGAAGTCTCTCTGCAAAACATAAAATAGGCAAACGTGAGTACAAATGTACCCAACAAGACTTACATCAGATCTATCTACATATGCATCATTATCAACAAGGGGGTGGAGGGGTTTGACTGCAGCAAGCCAGCTTTGACTCGGTGGCTATCCTGAACTACGACTGCAAGGTAACTCTTTTGAGGTGGCACACACGAGTCCACATATTCACCATATCAATACACCACTATGGATCCGCTCCCGTCTCCCTACGAGAACGCCATCCATAGCACTCACGCTTATCTTGCGTATTTTAGAGTATCCACTTACACTTGTCTATGAACTATGCAAGGGGTCCAAGTTTCCATATCCAAGGAATCCGGCTATTCGAATAGATGATGTTAACCCTGCAGGGGTGTACTTCTTCACACACGCTCTCGCCACTTATCGCCCTGTACACGTCATGTACCTCGGCAACCTTCAAGCGGAAGCCGGGCGAGGGAGTCGGCCACGACCTGACTAACCGAACAAGTCTCTAGTCCAGGTTTATCGCCTATTCGGGTTCCATCCGCAAGGAGATCCGGCCGGGGTGTCGCTCACGGCCCCAAACGATGTGAGCAGGGTTCCCAAGCCCACCATCCGGGAGCCACTTGGTACACCGTGCCACTGTGCCTAGTCTGTCCCAAGCCCACCTGTACCGGGTGCCACTTGGTAGACTACTAACACTACCTACAAACACCAGAAACTAGTTGCAACTCCTGGACAGAGATCATGTTGATTAATAAGTCGAGAGGGGCACTTAAGCATTCCAATGTGTGGTAGTAGCTGGTCATGGATCACAAACACAGAACTCAGTTCCTGAGGACGGCTGCAATGAGACAACCCACCATGTACTCCTACATGGCCTCTCACCGCTACCTTTACCAAATCGTGTTCACACACTTAGCTCACACACATTGGGACATGTTCACACGCCTCTGATTCATTCCCGATGAATCAGACCTGACTCAACTCTAAGCAGTAGCAGGCATGACAAACAAGCATGAATGAGTAGGCACATCAGGGCTCAAACAACTCCTACTCATGCTAGTGGGTTTCATCTATTTACTGTGGCAATGACAGGTCATGCAAAGGATAAAGGGTTAAGCTACCGCAGCAAGTATCAAATATGTCGTTGTTGTCCTAATGCAGTAAAAGAGAGTAGGAGCGAGAGAGTGGGATTTTATCGGAAGGAACAAGGGGGTTTTGCTTGCCTGGCACTTCTGAAGATAATATAGCTCTTCATCGGTGTCATCGATCACATCGTCGGTACACGTCTATCGAGAGGGGACAATTACCGGCAAATACAGAAAAACACGATCAATGCAATGCACAATATGATGCATGCTATGACATGGCAATATGAATGTGTTTTGGGCTAATGCACCTAAAACCAGATTAAATGAAGTTGGTTTGAATCCAAGATTCAAATTCAAACTCCATATGTGGTTATTTAAATGTCATTCACTTCATTTGCCCTAAACAGTAGTGATAAGTTGTTCTAACATGCATGAAAATGGTACAGACGGATTCCTTGAATTTTTCTGATAATTTTTCATATATAAATTATTTAATTTGGAGTTACGGTTGAATTTCTATGATTTATTGAAGTTTTAGCTATTTTCTGGAATTTCCTGATTATTTTTAAATCCAGAAAATACTTATTGCGTCAGCCCCACGTCACAGTGACGTCAGCAGGGTCAACTGGGCGCCCCAGGTCAAACCTGACGTGTGGGGGCCACACGTCAGTGACACAGGAGCTAATCCCGGTCAAACCCAGCGCTGACTGGGGTTTGACTAGGGGTGGGGCCCACTGTCAGTGGCTGTGGGTTTAATTAGTTGGGTCATTAACACTAATTAAGCATGCCACGTCGGCGGTCGCCGGAGTATCGCCGGCGGCGACCATTCCGCACGGCGGCGCGGCTCGGATTTGAGCTAGGGGCGATGGTTTGGCGCGCGGTTTGGTTCATTAGAACGTCCGCGACGCGGCGCGTCCAGCGGTGGCTGTGGCCGCGGCTGGGGTGGCCGGAGCCGACGACGGCGATGGCAAGTGCGGCGGCCGGAGCTTCGGGTTCGAGCGGGCCGAGGCCACAGAGGACGGGAGGGATGGCTAAGGGGCTCGCCGAGCTCCTGAAGATGCTAGGAGCACGGTGCCGTGCTCGGTTTCGAGCCTTGCTGGCTGCAGTGACGGCGGCGACATCGCCGGCGGCGTGGGGTTCTCGGCTCGTTGTGAACGGCGGCTAGAGAGGGAGGTAGGGCACGGGGAGAGGGGGAATCGGGTCAAGGGCTCACCGCGGAGCTGCAGGGAGGGTTAGTGGGCTCGGGGGCGCGCCGGAGTGGCCGAATCGACGGAGAAGGGCGCCGGGGCCGAAGCTTGGAGATGATGACGATGGCGGCTGCTCGGGGCCCTTCTGGTCGCGTGAGACGTCGAGGAGGTCGAGGGAGGCACTGCGGAGCTCGGGAGCGCGTCGGGGAGGAGAGGGGGTGGTGGTGGCCGCGCGAGCGCTGGTCGGCGGTGACGGGCTCCATTCGGTCGCGGGAGGGGGAGCAGAGGAGCGAGGGGGAGGGAGGTCCAGAGAGCGAGGGAGAAGTGAGAGGGGGTCGGGGAGGCGCGTGGCGTCTCCGGGCGTCGAGGAGGGAGGCAACCAGGCAGGAGGTGGCCAGGGGGAAGCAGGAGGTGGCCGAGGCCTCTCGGGCGCGCGCCACGCCTCGCCTCTGTTCGTCCTCCTGGCAGAGGAGGAAGGGGACAAGGGGGAGGAGGTGGGCTGGGCCGGCCAGATGGAGCTGGGCCAGGTAAGTGGCGCCAGGTAAGTTTGGGCCGGGTGGGCTGACAGGTAAGCTGAGGTAAGTCTCTCTCTCTGCTTTTATTTACTGTTTTCTATTTTTGTTCTGTTTTATTTAATTTATTTTGCCACTGTTTTGAATTTAAAATAGTTCAAACAATGCCAAAAACTCCTCTGAATATTTTATATTGCTAGATGGACTCTTCCAAAAGCTTATAAAATATTTCAGGGGTATTTGAAATTATATTCTAATTATATGAATATAATTCAAATTCAAATAGCTAATGAATTAAATCCAAAGTCCCAAAAATAATTCCTTAAAAATGTTCAATATTTTGGTTGGGACCAGAACCCTTACCAAAAATTATCAAACATTTAAGAAGAGCATTTTGGAGCAATGAATGAGATTTCTAGGGTTTTTGCCCCTCTTTTATTTAAGTTTTTGAGGCTTCCAAAATTCCTCAGTTCAAGTTTCGAAAATATAGACATGATGCACACATGAAGCTAGCCTAGAGCACTACCAGCAGCTAGGGATGTGACAATATCGTTGCTTGGATTCAATTAGCACCTCACTGACGTAGTAAACCGACCGTTGAACCGGATGCTCCTTGCCAGCCTCCTTGCGCTCCACCACAATAGCCACACTAACAGCTCGTGAGTTGGCGGCCACGTATAACAACGGCGGCTCTTTATCAACTGGAGCAGCCAGGACCGGCGGCTCAACAAGCTGTGTCTTCAGATCTTCAAAAGCAGAGTTCGCATCATCGCTCCAAACAAAATCATCTGTTTTCTTCATCATCTGATACAGAGGCATTGCCTTCTCCCCTAACCGGCTTATGAACCGGCTCAAAGCAGCAACACGGCCCGCTAGTCGTTGAACGTCATTGATGCATGTTGGTTTGGCCAGGGATGTAATTGCCTTGATTTTCTCCGGGTTAGCCTCAATACCTCGGCTAGACACCAAAAAACCCCAAGAGCTTCCCGGCTGGGACTCCAAAAACACACTTGGCCGGGTTAAGCATCATTTTGTAGACCCGGAGATTATCAAAAGTCTCTTTCAGATCTATGACCAAGGTTTCCTCTTTCCTGGATTTTACCACTATATCATCCACATAAGCATGAACATTACGCCCAATTTGATCGTGAAGACAATTCTGCACACACCGTTGGTAAGTCGCCTGGGCACTCTTAAGCCCAAAAGGCATAGACACATAGCAGAAAGCTCCAAAAGGAGTGATAAAAGCCATCTTCTCCTGATCCTCGACTGCCATCTTGATCTGATGATAACCGGAATAAGCATCCAAGAAACTCAAACCTGCGCAACCCGCCGTAGCATCAATGATCTGATCGATACGGGGGAGGGCAAAAGGATTAGCCGGGCAAGCCTTGTTCAGATCGGTGTAATCCACACACATATGCCAGGTGCTATTCTTTTTGAGTACAAGCACCGGGTTGGCTAACCACTCTGGGTGAAAGACTTCTACAATGAACCCAGCTGCCAAAAGCCGGGCCACCTCTTCTCCAATGACCTTGCGCCTTTCTTCATTGAACTGTCAGAGAAATTGTCTGACAGGTTTGAACTTTGGATCAATATTGAGAGTGTGATCAGCGAGTTCCCTCGGGACACCTGGCATGTTTGAAGGTTTCCATGCAAAGATGTCCCGGTTCTCACGGATGAACTCGATGAGCGCACTTTCCTATTTTGTATCCAAGTTAGCACTGATGATGAACTGCTTGGATGAGTCGCCAGGCACAAAGTAAACCATCTTGGTGTCATCAGCTGATTTGAACTTCAACACCGGCTCATGCTCTGTTGTTGGTTTCTTTAATGACGTCATGTCTGCCGGGTCAACATGATCTTTGTAAAAATTTAACTCCTCTGTCGCACAGACAGATTCAGCATAGGCAGCATCACCTTCTTCACACTCCAAAGCTATTTTCCGGCTCCCGTGTACTGTAATGGTGCCCTTATAACCCGGCTTCTTAAGCTGGAAATACACATAACATGGCCGAGCCATGAATTTGGCATAAGCCGGCCGTCCAAACAGAGCATGATACGGACTTTTGATCTTAACCACCTCAAAGGTTAATTTTTCTGCTCTGGAGTCATACTTATCCCCAAAGGCTACTTCCAGTTCAATCTTACCCACTGGGTATGCCGACTTGCCAGGAACCACACCGTGAAAAACAGTGTTGGATTGTTTAAGACTCTTATCAGTCAATCCCATCCGACGGAACATCTCATAGTAGAGGATGTTGATGCTGCTGCCTCCATCCATGAGTACTTTAGTGAATTTGTATCCACCAACCTGAGGTGCCACCACCAAAGCCAAGTGACCCGGATTATCAATCCGTGGTGGGTGATCCTCTCTGCTCCACACAATAGGCTGCTCTGACCAACGTAAGTAATGTAGAACCACCGACTCTACGGCATTGACGGCCCTCTTATGAAGTTTCTGGTCTCTCTTACATAAGCTAGTGGTGAATACATGGTATTGCCCACTATTCAGCTGCTTCGGATTGCTCTGATATCCAGACTGCTGCTGCTGATTACATTGGTCGGGTTGTGGATTATACCCTCCTTGGTTACCAGGATGGCCCTGACTGTGGAATCCTCCTCCACCTAAGCCGGCGCCCGGGCCTTGGAAACCGCCTCCACCTGAGCCGCCACCTGGGCCGTGACCTCCATCAAACGCGTTTGAATTTTTAAACGTCTTCATGATCGTACAATCTTTCCATAGGTGGGTGGCTGGCTTCTCCCGGGTGCCGTGTTTTGGACAAGGCTCATTCAATAATTGCTCAAGGGTGGGACCTTACCCGCCCGACCGAGGGGGCTGTCTGCCCTTGCACCGTTGATTTCCACCCTGTGCATTGGTGTTAGCAACAAACTCATTAGCCTAACGTTTATTACCTCCTTGATTCGCCGGGTTATGCTGGTGACCCTTACCGTTGCCGTTCTTCTTTCCCTTCGTTGCCTTTTCTTTGTCAGACACCAGGTCCTTGGTAGTATCAGAATCAACATACTTGACGAGAGCCGCCATCAATGTTCCCATGTCATTACAGTCACGCTTGAGCCGCCCCAACTTCTGCTTCAGAGGTTCGAAACAAAATTTTTTCTCCAACATTAAGACTGCTGAGCCGACATCCATCTTATCAGATGAATGTATTATCTCCTTGACCCGGCGCACCCAATGGGTCGTGGACTCACCATCCTCTTGCTTGCAATTGGTCAGGTCCACAATCGACATAGGCTGCTTACACGTGTCTTTAAAGTTCTGGATGAACCGGGCCTTCAACTCCGCCCATGAGCCGATAGAATTGGGTGGCAATCCCTTCAACCAAGTACGAGCTGTTCCATCTAACATCATAGTGAAATACTTGGCCATTGCTGCATCGCTGACTGATAACCCACAAGTATAGGGGATCGCAACAGCTTTCGATTATTCAACCCAAATTTATTGATTTGACACAAGGGAGCCAAAGAATATTCTCAAGTATTAGCAGCTGAGTTGTCAATTCAACCACACCTGGAAACTTAGTATCTGCAGCAAAGTGTTTAGTAGCAAAGTAATATGATAGTGGTGGTAGCAGCAATAAAAGTAAAGACAGCAAAAGTAATGTTTTTGGTATTTTGTAGTGATTGTAACAGTAGCAGCGGGAAAGTAAATAAGCGTAAACCAATATATGGAAAACTCGTAGGCACCGGATCAGTGATGGATAATTATGGCGGATGCGGTTCATCATGTAACAATCATAACATAGGGTGACACAGAACTAGCTCCAATTCATCAATGAAATGTAGGCATGTATTCCGTATATAGTCATACGTGCTTATGGAAAATAACTTGCATGACATCTTTTGTCCTACCCTCCCATGGAAGCGGGGTCCTATTGGAAACTTAGGGATATTAAGGCCTCCTTTTAATAGAGAACCGGAACAAAGCATTAGCACATAGTGAATACATGAACTCCTCAAACTACGGTCATCACCGGGAGTGGTCCCGATTATTGTCACTTCGGGGTTGCCGGATCATAACACATAGTAGGTGACTATAGACTTGCAAGATAGGATCAAAAACTCACATATATTCATGAAAATATAATAGGTTCAGATCTGAAATCATGGCACTCGGGCCCTAGTGACAAGCATTAAGCATAGCAAAGTCATAGCAACATCAATCTCAGAACATAGTGGACACTAGGGATCAAACCCTAACAAAACTAACTCGATTACATGATAAATCTCATCCAACCCATCACCGTCCAGCAAGCCTACGATGGAATTACTCACGCACGGCGGTGAGCATCATGAAATTGGTGATGGAGGATGGTTGATGATGACGACGGCGACGAATCCCCCTCTCCGGAGCCCTAAACGGACTCCAGATCAGCCCTCTCGAGAGGTTTTAGGGCTTGGCGGCGGCTCGTATCGTAAAACGTGATGATTTCTTCTCTCTTATTTTTTTCTCTCCGAAAGCAAATATATAGAGTTGGAGTTGGCGTCGGAGGGTCTCCAGGGGGCCCACGAGGTAGGGGGGCGCGCCCTGGGGGGGGGGGGGGGCGCCCCCACCCTCGTGAGAAGGGTGTGGGCCCCCTGGTCTTCATATTTGGCGAGGATTTTTTATTATTTTTTATAAGACCTCTCGTGGAGTTTCAGGTCATTCCGAGAATATTTGTTTTCTGCACATAAAACAACACCATGGTAATTCTGCTGAAAACAACGTCAGTCCAGGTTAGTTCCATTCAAATCATACAAGTTAGAGTCCAAAACAAGGGCAAAAGTGTTTGGAAAAGTAGATACGACGGAGACGTATCAACTCCCCCAAGCTTAAACCCTTGCTTGTCCTCAAGCAATTCAGTTGACAAACTAAAAGAAAGAAAGAAAAACTTTTACAAAATCTGTTTGCTCTTGTTGTTGTAACTATGTCAAGCCAGCATTCAAGTTTTCAGCATAAATCATAACTAACCAAATTTGCAATAATTCTCAGGTCTCATAATTACTCATATCAATAGCATAATCAACTAGCAAGTCATAATAATAAATCTCGGATGACAACACTTTCTCAAAATAATCATAATATGATATAACAAGATGGTATCTCGCTAGCCCTTTTTGAGATCGCAAAACATAAATGCAGAGCACCTTTAAAGATCAAGGACTGACTAGACATTGTAATTCATGGTAAAAGAGATCCAATCATAATCACACCCAACATAGATTAATAGTGATGAATGCAAATGACAGTTGTGCTCTCCAGCTAGTTCTTTTTAATAAGAGGGTGATGACTCAACATAAAAGTAAATGGATAGGCCCTTCGCAGAGGGAAGCAGGGATTTGTAGAGGTGCCAGAGCTCGGTTTTGAAATAGAGATAAATTGAATTTTGAGCGATATACTTTCATTGTCAATGTAACAACTAAGAGATGGCGATATCTTCCATGCTAAACACATTATAGGCGGTTCCCAAACAGAATGGTAAAGTTTATACTCCCCCTCCACCAACAAGCATCAATCCATGGCTTGCTCGAAACAACGAGTGCCTCCAACATACATCAGGTCCCGGGGGGAGTTTTTTTGCAATTAATTTTGATTTAGTTTGCATAAAGCATGGGACTGGGCATCCCGGTGACCAGCCATTTTCTCGTGAGTGAGGAGCGGAGTCCACTCCTCTTGAGAATAACCCGCCTAACACGGAAGATAAGGACAACCTTTGTTGATACATGAGCTATTCGAGCATACAAAATAGATTGTTTATTTGAAGGTTTAGAGTTTGGCACATACAAATTTACTTGGAACGGCAGGTAGATACCGCATATAGGAAGGTATAGTGGACTCATCTGGAATAACTTTGGGGTTTAAGGGATTGGATGCACAAGCAGTATTCCCGCTTAGTATAGGTGAAGGCTAGCAAAAGACTGGGAAGCGACCAACTAGAGAGCGACAACAGCCATGTACATGCATTAAAATTAATAAATATTGGATGCAAGCATGAGTAGGATATAATCCACCATGAACATAAATATCGTGAAGGCTATGTTGATTTGTTTTCAACTACATGCGTGAACATGTGCCAAGTCAAGTCACTTAAATCATTCAAAGGAGGATACCACCCCATCATACCACATCATAACCATCTCAATAGCATGTTGGCACACAAGGTAAATCATTATAACTCATAGCTAAGCAAGCATGGCACAAGTAACTCTGATCTCTAATTGTCATTGCAAACATGTTTATTCATAATAAGCTGAATCAAGAACACGGGACTCATCATATTTACAAAAACAAAAGAGGTCGAGTTCATACCAGCTTTTCTCATCTCAGTCAGTCCATCATATATCATCATAATTGCCTTTCACTTGAACGAGCGAACGGTGTGAATAATAATAAGAGTGCACGTGCATTGGACTAAGCTGGAATCTGCGAGCATTCAATAAACAGGAGAAGACAAGGCAATACGGGCTCTTTGGTTAATTCAACAATAATGCATATAAGAGCCACTTCAACAATTTAATTATGGTCTTCTCCTACTGACCCCCAAAGAAAAGAAAAGAAATAAAACTATTTACATGGGAAAGCTCCCAACAAGCAAAAGAAGAACATGAAATATTTTTGGGTTTTGCTTTTAATTATTACTACTACAGCAGAATAATAAACTACTACTAATTTTTTTTGGTTTTTCTTAAGGTTTATTAAACACACAAGAAGAAAGCAGGAAAAAGAAAATAAACTAGCATGGATATTATAGTGAAAAAGTATGAGCACCGACATCTAGCAATGAGTGTGTGTGAACATAAATGTAATGTCGATGAGAAATACGTACTCCCCCAAGCTTAGGCTTTTGGCCTAAGTTGGTCTATGGCCACGGCTGGCCTGGCGGATATCCATAATAGTAGTTGTTGTGGTCGTACTGTGATGAGGAGGAATAGTTGGGATCATACTGATGTGCAGCGGTTATCGCCTGCTGAGCTGCAGCGTGGAGTCGAGCTGCCTCTGCTCTCCTCTCATACTCTTCTGCCTCCTCTCTGGTAATAACATATCTTCCTTTTGCCTGTGAATCAAAGAAGGCAGGAGCAGGGAGAGTAATATGGAAAACACGTCGTTTATCAAAAATTAAGCGGTATAAGAGAGGTGATTCAGACCTCTCGACAAACTGGTGCAAAGCCATAGAGTCATAATCTAAATATGTAGGAGGCAACTCTGTATCACCCTCGCGAATGTCTATCTCAAGAAAATGAGCTAAGCGGGTTGCAAAAATTTCACCAAAGAAATCTCCATTATGTCTATTATGATGCAACCTACGAGCTACAATGGCTCCCATATGATAAGATTGGTCTCCTAACACAGCACTCCTAAGAATGCTAAGATCAGGGACACACATGTGACATGCTTCATCCTTAGCATTTATGCATCTACCGATGAAGAGAGAAAAATAATGTATAGCAGGAAAGTGAATGGTCCCTATGGTAGCCTGCGTTATATCTCTAGATTCCCCCACAGTTATACTAGCAAGAAAGTTTCTAAATTAAGATTTAGGGGGATCCCTAACACTACCCCATGATGGAAGTTTACAAGCAGAAGTGAAATCCTCTAAGTCCATGGTATAAGATTTGTCATAAAGATCAAACATGACTGAAGGAGAATTACGCGAAGATGAATACTCAAACCTCCTCGCAAATGAACTTGTGAGATCATGATACTGGGGGCATTTGTCAGCCTCAAAATACTCAAGACCGGCATTGCACAACTATGATTTGAATTCTTCTTTAATTCCCGCACGGTCCATAAAATTTTCCGACAGCCATTCGCAAGGCCGTACCGGAGCGTCTCTTGGTGGATCCTCGTCAGCATCACGCATAGCAAGCCTGGGTCCTTGCTTCTTAGAGGAACCTCCTTGGAACATCTTCCTAAACATATTGTCTTTCTCTGAAAAAATTCTGAAATTTTTAGTAACTTCAAAATAAAAGTAAACCAACTTCAATAAAACTGATAGCAACTACTCCTACAAGTGCCTAGAGCCTAAATCAAGCATTAGAACTACTTGGAACCATATAAATTTGACATGCAAGCTCAAGAACATGGTCACCTATGCAGCACAAATTTGCAAAGAATAAAGCACTAGAACAAAAACTAATTGGACCAATGGAGGAGTCACATACCAAGGAACAATCTCCCTAAGCAGTTTTGCAAGAGGTGCTTTGAGCAAGGAGATCGAAAATCACAGCAAAGGTGGCTGGAACTCGTGCTTGAGTTGGTTTTTCGGGTTTGTGTGAGATAGAGGAAGAGGATGGGTGCTGGGATAAGTGGAGGAGGGCCACCGTGGGCCCACGAGGCAGGGGGTGCACCCTATAGGGGGGGCGCCCACCACCATCGTGGCCAGGTGGCATCTCCTCCCGTGGTGATTTTTGCACAGTAAATCCTCAAATATTCCTAAAAAAATCATATTAAATTGGCATGGCATTCTGAGGACTTTTATTTTCGGGATATTTTTATATTGCATGGATAATCAGATAACAGACAGAAAAATACTATTTTTACTTTATTTAAAGAGGGTACAGAAGTTTGTGCTTCTAGTTTCATCCATCTCATGCTCATCAAAAAGAATCCACTAACAAGGTTGATCAAGTCTTGTTAACAAACTCATTCCGATAATCATGAAACCGGAGAAATTTCGAATAACACTAAGTTACCTCAACGGGGATATGCACATCCCCTATAATAAGTATATCATATTTCTTCGACAATAGGAAGAGGAAATTCAAAACCTCCAATTATAATCGATGGAATTTTTCCAATGGAGTTGATACCATGAACTTGAGGTTGTTTCCTCGAAAAGTGTACCGTATGCTCATTACCATTAACATGAAAAGTGACATTGCCTTTGTTGCAATCAATAACAGCCCCTGCAGTATTAAGAAAGGTCTTCCAAGAATAATAGACATACTATCATCCTCAGGAATATCAAGAATAACAAAGTCCGTTAAAATAGTAACGTTTGCAACTACAACAGGCACATCCTCACAAATACCGACAGGTATAGCAGTTGATTTATCAGCCATTTGCAAAGATATTTCGGTAGGTGTCAGCTTATTCAAGTCAAGTCTACGATATAAAGAGAGATGCATAACACTAACACCGGCTCCAAGATCACATAAAGCAGTTTTAATATAATTTCTTTTAATGGAGCAAGGTATAGTAGGTACTCCGGGATCTCCAAGTTTCTTTGGTATTCCACCCTTAAAAGTATAATTAGCAAGCATGGTGGAAATCTCAGCTTCTGGTATCTTTCTTTTATTAGTAATGATATCCTTCATATATTTAGCATAAGGATTTGTTTTGAGCACATCAGGTAATCGCATACGCAAAAAGATAGGCCTAATCATTTCAGCAAAGCGCTCAAAATCCTCATCATCCTTTTTCTTGGATGGTTTAGGAGGAAAAGGCATGGGTTTCTGAACCCAAGGTTCTCTTTCTTTACCATGCTTCCTA
The DNA here is from genome assembly GCF_018294505.1 of Triticum aestivum. Classification (NCBI taxonomy): domain Eukaryota; kingdom Viridiplantae; phylum Streptophyta; class Magnoliopsida; order Poales; family Poaceae; genus Triticum; species Triticum aestivum. The sequence continues at coordinate 342,886,979 of NC_057803.1, read as the reverse complement.
GCAACAAAGTCTCTTTTATCATAACGTTGATTCTTTGATTGTGGGTTATCAAGATCAACAACAGGTTCAATTTCTACATCATTGCCATTACTAGGTTTTGCATCATCATGAACATCAGCATTAATATTTTCACTAGGTTCATGTTCATTACCAGATTGTGTTTCAGCATCAGACATAGATATATCATTTGGATTATCAGGTGGTTCAGCAATAGGTTCACTAGAAGTTTGCACAGTTCTATCATTTTTCTTTTTTCTTATTTTTAGAAGAACTAGGAACATCAATATTATTTCTCTGAGAATCTTGCTCGATTCTCTTAGGGTGGCCTTCAGGATACAAAGGTTCCTGAGTCATTCTACCAGTTCTGTAGCCACTCTAACATCATAATCATTTTTCTTACTATTCATTTCATCAAGCACTTCTTTTTGAGCTTTAAGTACTTGTTCTACTTGAGTGGTAACCATAGAAGCATGTTTGCTAACAAGTTTAAGTTCACCTTTAATATCAGCCATATAATCACCCAAGCGTCTAATCATATAAGCATTTTCTTTTAATTGTTTACCAAAATAAGCATTGAAGTCATCTTGCTTAAACATAAAGTTATCAAACTCATCCAAGCACTGACTCACAATTTTAGTAGGAGGAACTTCAGCTTTATCATATCTATAGAGAGAATTTACCTTTACTACCTGTGTCGGGATATCGGGATTAGGAGGTTCTTCAGTAAATAAAGAATTGAGATTATATGTTTCTTCAACAGGCGGTATATAAGACCATGTATTTCTTCAATAGGAGGTAAATTCTTAACATCTTCAGCTTAAATATCTTTCTCTTTCATAGATTTCTTTGCCTCTTGCATATCTTCGGGACTGAGAAATAGAATACCTCTCTTCTTCGGAGTTGGTTTAGGAATAGGCTCAGTAATTGGAGTAGGAGCTGGCTCAGGAGATGGCTCAGGAGGTGCCCAATTATTTTCATTTGTCAACATATTATTCAATAGAATTTCAGCTTCATCCGGTGTTCTTTCCCTGAAAAGAGAACCAGCACAACTATCCAGGTAATCTGTGGAAGCATCCGTTAGTCCATTATAAAAGATATCAAGTATTTCAGGTTTCTTAAGAGGATGATCAGGCAAATCATTAAGTAACTTGAGAAGCCTCCCCCAAGCTTGTGGGAGACTCTCTTCTTTAATTTGCACAAAATTGTATATTTCCCTCAAAGCAGCTTGTTTATTATGAGCAGGGAAATATTTAGCAGAGAAGTAATAAATCATATTCTGGGGACTACGCACACAACCAGGATCAAGAGAATTAAACCATATCTTAGCATCACCCTTTAATGAGAACGGAAATATTTTGAGTAAATAGAGGTAACATGATCTCTCATTATTAGTGAACAGGGCAGCTATATCATTTAACTTAGTAAGATGTGCCACAACAGTTTCAGATTCATAGCCATAAAACGGATCAGGTTCAACCAAAGTAATTATATCAGGATCAACAGAGAATTCATAATCTTTATCAGGAACACATATAGGTGAAGTAGCAAAAGCAGGGTCAGGTCTCATTCTATCTCTAAGTGATTCTTTGTTCCATTTAATTAATAACCTCTTAAGCTCATATCTATCCTTGCAAGCGAAAATAGCAGCCGAAGATTCCTTATCAAAAAGATAACCTTTAGGAATAACAGGCATGTTTTCATCATCACTATCATCATCGTATTCAGATTCAATAATTTCTTTTTCTCTAGCCCTAGCAATTTGTTCATCAAGAAATTCACTAAGGGGCACAGTAGTATCAGGCATAGAAGCAGTTTCATCATAAGTATCATGCATAGCAGAAGTGGCATCATCAATAACATGTGACATATCAGAACGAATAGCAGAAGCAGGTGTAGGTGTCGCAAACTTACTCATAACAGCAGGTGAATCGAGTGCAGAGCTAGATGGCAGTTCCTTACCCCCCCTCGTAGTTGAGGGATAAATCTTGGTTTTTGGATCTCTCAAGTTCTTCATAGTGTCCAGCAGATATAAATCCCAAGTGACTCAAAGAATAGAGCTATGCTCCCCGGCAACGGCACCAGAAATTAGTCTTGATAACCCACAAGTATAGGGGATCGCAACAACTTTCAAGGGTAGAGTATTCAACCCAAATTTACTGATTCGACACAAGGGGAGCCAAAGAATATTCTCAAGTATTAGCAGCTGAGTTGTCAATTCAACCACACCTGGAAACTTAGTATCTATAGCAAAGTGTTTAGTAGCAAAGTAATATGATAATGGTGGTAGCGGCAACAAAAGTAAAGACAGCAAAAGTAATGTTTTTGGTATTTTGTAGTGATTGTAACAGTAGTAGCGGGAAAGTAAATAAGCGTAAACCAATATATGGAAAACTCGTAGACACCGGGTCAGTGATGGATAATTATGCCGGATGCGGTTCATCATGTAACAGTCAGAACATAGGGTGACACAGAACTAGCTCCAATTCATCAATGAAATGTAGGCATGTATTCCGTATATAGTCATACGTGCTTATGGAAAATAACTTGCATGACATCTTTTGTCCTACCCTCCCGTGGCAGCGGGGTCCTATTGGAAACTTAGGGATATTAAGGCCTCCTTTTAATAGAGAACCGGAACAAAGCATTAGCACATAGTGAATACATGAACTCCTCAAACTACGGTCATCACCGGGAGTGGTCCCGATTATTGTCACTTCGGGGTTGCCGGATCATAACACATAGTAGGTGACTATACACTTGCAAGATAGGATCAAGAACTCACATATATTCATGAAAACATAATAGGTTCAGATCTGAAATCATGGCACTGGGGCCCTAGTGACAAGCATTAAGCATAGCAAAGTCATAGCAACATCAATCTCAGAACATAGTGGACACTAGGGATCAAACCCTAACAAAACTAACTCAATTACATGATAAATCTAACCCAACCCATCACCGTCCAGCAAGCCTACGATGGAATTACTCACGCACGGCGGTGAGCATCATGAAATTGGTGATGGATGATGGTTGATGATGACGACGACGACAAATCCCCCTCTCCGGAGCCCCGAACAGACTCCAGATCAGCCCTCCCGAGAGGTTCTAGGGCTTGGCGGCGGCTCCGTATCGTAAAACGCGATGATTTCTTCTCTCTTATTTTTTCTCTCCGAAAGCAAATATATAGAGTTGGAGTTGGCGTCGGAGGGTCTCCAGGGGGCCCACGAGGTAGGGGGGCGCGCCCTAGGGGGGCGCCCCCACCCTCGTGAGAAGGGTGTGGGCCCCCTGGTCTTCATATTTGGCGAGGATTTATTATTATTTTTTATAAGACCTCCCATGGAGTTTCAGGTCATTCCGAGAATATTTGTTTTCTACACATAAAACAACACCATGGTAGTTGTGCTGAAAACATCGTCAGTCCGAGTTAGTTCCATTCAAATCATACAAGTTAGAGTCCAAAACAAGGGCAAAAGTGTTTGGAAAAGTAAATACGACGGAGACGTATCACTGACCTCCAATAACTCCATAGCCATCTCGTAACTCTCAATCCAAGCCCTGGGCTGTAAGTCAGCTGTGTAATTAGGCACCTTATGAGGCCCCTTAAAGTCCTTTGGCAAACGCTCATTGCGTATGGCCGGCACCAAGCAAGGAACGCCTCCGGTTCTTGTGGCCACTCCTGCCTCGACCGAAGTTGCTGGATAAGCCGGAAAAGTTTGATGATCCGCCTGATCTGCTGCCATTTGAACTGCTCGTTCTGCCTCTTGATGAATCCTCTCCTGATCTGCCAAGTTAAGGGCTCCAGCCCGCACCGGCTCATGCCTGTATGGCCGGTTATGGCGTTGAGCATTGCTTGACATATCTGTGGATTCCATATGCCTACTGTAACTCGGACTCCGGCTTGGGCGAGGAGTTGAATGGATCCTGTCTCGACTGTAGGAGTATGCATCCTGCTGCGCCAGAGCTGTTTGAAGAAGTTCTCTTACCCTCCGTGTTTCAATAGCTGCCGGTGAGTCACCTTCCATCGGGAGAGCTGCCAGACGAGCCGATGCTGCGATGAGGTTTTCCAAAGGGTTGGAGAAGTGACCCGGCGACATTGGGACATAATGAGGCGGAGCGGTGATTATACGAGGTGGATCCATGGTGCGTGGCTGGACCGGTGCGCTGGCTGTTGTAATCAGAGGTGCCTCCGGCGGGTTACTTCCCCCGGCTCCGGGTGTGTGAAAAAGATTCCTAGGATCGAGCGTCAGAGGCAGACGTGATTGGGTTTTCTGATGCCTCCTCCTCATGACCTCGTTTGATGCGTTCAGATCCACCGAGAGCCGGAAGGTCTCCGCTTGAAGCCGTTGAGCACGAACGTCCAAAGCCGCCCGCTCTGCTGCCATCCTTACTTCCTCTGCGGCTAGATTTTCCTTAGCTTGCACCATCTCTTCACGTACGCGTGCCACCTCTGCGTCATGCTGGGCTTTATCCGCCGGCTCTACCAGGGCAGTCAACAGAGTCGTCAGTTTATCCATGAGGTCTATCAAGATCTGAGCCGGGGGGCGCGCGGGGTCTCCTGACCCGGCCGCAACCGACCTGGTAGCTGTTGCCGCCGCTGCTGTAGAGTTCTGCCTGGGCTGTGTCCCTGCCATGAATACTCCGGCCCAATTTGGCGGCTCAAGAGGGTCCGGAATACTGCTGCCATCGGAACAGCCCCCGAGCATGCCGTCCTGCAACTGGTACAAAGAGCCCGTCTCGCCCGTTGATGAAGCAATGTCAGAACAGACGGCTGTCTCACCGCCCTCCACCGATCCTTTAGAGTATTCACCGCCATGGACGCAGCCCACGAAGGCATGTTTCACGGCCGATTGAACACGGGCGGTCCTCGCACGCCGAGCCATTTCGATGAGGTTGGTGTGGACGTCCGGCTCAGGACCTGACTCGCCGATCCGGCCTATGAAGACATGAATTCCGCCAAAGGGGACCCGGTATCCATACTCAATTGAGCTGGCCTCGGGGCCCCAGCCTTCGTTGTCGATGTAGAGATTGCCGCGATGACTCTTGGTCATCCGGCGCACAGCATATCCCTTGAGCCCTTCGATGTTGCCCTTCAAGAACTCAAATCCACCATGCGCTGGCCCCACGGTGGGCGCCAACTGTCGTGGAATTGTCACGGCAGATGTCCTAGAGCAAGGACTTAGTCGTACGGCCATCGCACTAGGAAGCTTAAAGGGGTTAATCGGGACAAAGGACACAAGAGGGTTTTATACTAGTTCGTCCCCTTACGATGAAGGTAAAAGCCTACGTCTAGTTGGGTTGGTATTGCTGGGGTTTCGATCACCAAGAGGCTCAACTCGCCGGATTGGTTATCGACTTTTTGTTTCTTGCCCTAAGCCGCCACCGGGTCGTCCCCTTATATACATGGGTTGACACCTGGTGGCCTACAGGGTGCCGGCCGGCTCATAATCGTGTCTGGCTCGGTGACTTCCTTTACATGCCTTTCTTTACAAGTCTTTCTTACATACGGCAGTTTACAATATCGGGCCTTAAGCCGCCCCCAGGCCTTTGGGCCTTCTATAAGGTTTAATAAACTATCATCTTGAATGTTCACTGGGCTTCTTATGTAACCCGCCATTGGGGTTAACCCGGCCCCTCCTGGGCGGGTCATACTGATAGTAATATCCCCAACAGAACTGCATGTATTTTATTTTGTTTTATCATCTGAACTTCATCGTTCTTCATAGAGAACTGCATCATGTGCGTTTCGATGTAGTCTGTCTTATTTAGCCGGCCGTTTTTGGGCCGGCCCGTTTTATGTGACCCTTTGCCACGCGGGCCTCCTACGTGTCCCTCCAGGCGATCCCACCGCTCCGCTGACAGGGAGAGAGACCGAGAAGAATCCCCTCTCCCCTCTTGCAGTTTCTCCCGAGGCATCTCTCCCTCGAGCAAAATCACCGTCGCCCGCAGCAACCGCTGTCGCCCGAGGAATCGCCGCCCTCAAGAGGTCCTTATTCCTGCATTCTGCGTCGCCATCCGCTCCGTGAGCCCTTACCACTGCGCTCCCGTAGCCCTTTCCTGTCCTTCCCGTCGCCGCCCCTCCTCCCCCCCGCCGCCGCTCATCCCCTTTTTTGTGGTATGTTCCCCTTGGCCTCGGTCTTGATCGTCCCCTCGCCTAGTTTTGTGATTCTCGTAGTTGCTATTGCTGTTTTTGCTTGTGTAATTTTTCCGCAGGCAGGCGATTTTATCTCGATTTGAAGTCGATACTCGTGTGTGCTCTGTAGGCAGAGCAAGATGGATCTAGGGGTTCATCAGATTTTGCCGATTTTTTGCTTATATCTGTCACTTGTCCTTGTGCTGGAGGAAAACGCCATGTCTTCGCCGAGCAGAGTGGGAGGAGGAGTTCAGGGTATGTGGAGTGCTTATTTTTGGCTTCTATTTATTTTGTTTGATGTTTATCTAGTTTCCTAATTCATCCTGCATATTTGTTTTAGGGACATTTACATCTATGCCCTTAACTCGAACCCACTACTCAGTTTTGCCCCTAATTTTTAGGTATGCTCAGTTTTGCCCCTCCGCCATTAGTGTCACTTATAGAAATGCCCTTTTGCGACATTACCGTCTGGTCAAAGAACTTTGACCACCCAGAAAAAAATAGCAAAAAAAATCAAAAAAATCTGAATTTTTGTGGGATCGAAGATAGTCATGTCCGTAAGGCGCGTGCAAATTTGTGTGCCGTTTGGACACCCTGAGAGCTCGTGGCAAAGGAAATCATAAATTTTGTACGCATGTGAACAATAAATTCGAAAAAGTAGAAATTTTTTTTCAAAAAATATGAAATTTTGGGGAACTGAAGATACTTAAGTGCACAAGATGTGTGCACATTTTTGTTGTGTTTGGACATCGTAGGAGCTCGCGGAGAAAAAAATAAAGTTTAGCTCCTACGAGCTCGTACAGGCTCATACGATGTCCAAACACAACAAAAATATGCTCACGTCTTGTGCACCTAAGTATCTTTAGTTCCCCAAAATTTCAAATTTTTTTGAATTTTTTTTCTATTTTTTCGAATTTACTGTTCACATGCGTACAAAATTTATGATTTCCTTTGCCACGAGCTCTCAGGGTGTCCAAACGGCACACAAATTTGCACGCGCCTTGCGGACATGACTATCTTCGATCCCACAAAATTTCAGATTTTTTTGATTTTTTTGCTATTTTTTTCTGGGTGGTCAAAGTCCTTTGACCGGACGGTAGCAGCGTAAAAGGGCATTTCTATAAGTGACACTAACGGCGGAGGGGCAAAACTGAGCATACCTAAAAATTAGGGGCAAAACTGAGTAGTGGGTTCGAGTTAGGGGCAGAACTGGAATTGGCCCTTTGTTTTATGCTCTGTTAGTTGTCAGCGTTCATTTGCATTATTTTGTCATGTGATGTTTTGTAATTTCTGTTTCTGTTTTTTTAATCCAGTAGGTGATTGCAGTGCTCATAATGGTACACCAATTGGCTCTTGTTGTCCTGGTGGTAAGGATCATGGTGGTGAGGGAGGACATCAAGTGAATTCGCCAATTGAATCTTCTCCCATAAGTGTGGCCCCTCCTTCTGGTATGTGAATGCTTTGTTTATTTTGTGCATGCTGCTTACTTGATGTTGTACAAATTGGCGTTGCCTTGATGTATCTAGTCCGACATTTTGTTGGGAACAAACATGAAGTTAGTGTATGCAGCACTGCATTTATTTGTATATGTGAACTCCACTATATGTATGTGTGAACTGCACTGTTGTTTTATTCAAGTTTTTTGTACAATGCATTATTTTTTATTTTCGCTTATGATTGGAGCACTGCATTTATATGTCTAAGTGTACTGCATTTGTTCTTTTTGTGCACTTTTTAACGACCATAGTCAAACTTTATTTTGACGCAGTGTCTGTTTTCCATGCTGGGGCGCCTAGGTTTGAGGAGGTTACTCAATTGATTGACCATTATTTTGTAGAGGGTGATGTTGGTGTGAGCTCTGACCAGAGACGGCCCGTCTTGTCTGAAACACAATCGCAGTCTGTTGGTGGTATAGAGGAAGTTACACAGGATTGGATGGTCTCGGAACAACTTCGTGCATATGAATTGAAGCAAAGCAGGAAGAAGTTGAGGTTTGAAAGTGACTCAAAAGAGTTTGCAGAGAAGGAGAAGCAGAGGAGAGCTGCAGATGGTGCCAAGGGTGCCAAATTTGCCAAGGTGAAGCAACCTGCTTTGTAGAAGAAGAGGCTGAGTACTGTTGCTAAGGAAGGTGGTACTCCTCGGCGGAGTCCACGTGTTGCTGGCATGAACAAGAATCTTGGGAAGAGAACTGCTGAAGCTGGTGGAAAGGATCCTCAACGCAAGCGACTACATGTCACTGAAGGTCCCAACTCTGACGATGACGACTTTGTGCTTGCTGATTTTGTGAGGGATGTTCATACTAGTAGACGCAAAGACTGTGGTTCATCTAAGAGTCTACCCAAGCATGCCCGTGATGATGTCGATGAAGATGTTGGTGCTGACTCTGGCGAGGAGGCGGATGTTGTTCCAAAGGTTTGTTGAAGTGGACTGCATTTGTTTCCTTCATTGTTATTCTATCTGTGTTTTCTCTGTCTCTTTTTATGGCTAATCTTCTAATGTGGACTGCATTTCCCTCTACACAGAGGAAGAAGTATAGTAAGAGCAATGCAACTGAAGATGATGCCGAGGGAGATGATTCTCGATTTAACAAGACCGTATGTTTGTCGCTTCCCATTGTTTGCAAGGCTACTGCTTTATTGAAAGAGGCACACTGTAGTCATGTTCGGGATGCTGGATTCGGTGTTTTCTTTGAACTGACAGTAAAGAAAAATGTGTCGCATATTCTTATGTGCTATCTGATGGGAGTGATTGACCCTGCCACCATGATAATGGACTTTGGGAATGGCAGGGTTCTTAAAATCAATCGTGATGTAGTTCATCACATTTTTGATTTACCTATGGGACGTCACACTACACCCATGCCTGTTGCCAGCGGCCATGATGACTCGTTGACTGCCCTCAAGGATGAGCTTGGCTTTGACCGTTCAAAAAGTATAGGTGTCAAGGACTTGCTTGAGAAGTTGAAGGTGTTGGTGGAGGAAGATGATCATGTGACTATTGACCTTGCTGTGAAGGTGTTCTTCCTGATACTTTACAAGAATTTGCTGTGCCCCGGGCCTGCAGTTCATTTGGGTAGAGTTGCTGCAATGGTGGAGAACATGGAATATGCGGCTATGGCATAGATGGACTTTTCCTAGGTTGTTGTTGACGAGTTGCAGGCAACTGTGGTGAGGTGGTAAACAGAAGGCAGCAAGCAGAATTGTGCAGAGGGTTGTGCCATTGTCCCCCTGATTATGTATCTTGACTGCTTGAAGCTTCGCGATTTTTTAGTTATGCACACGTTGACGCCACGTGCGTCATACCTGATGACCAAGGACCTGATGAAGTTATACAATGAGGATGTGCTTGTGAAGGGAAAGATTTACTTGGAAACTTACAAATTTGGCAAGCTGTCGGTTAGTGCATCTGAGTTTTTAATATCAGATTTAAAAAAAGGTGCAACCATTATACTAAACTTTTCTAGTACTCACATGTGTACTTCTCTTTGCTTCTTGTCTTTTTTGCAGTGGAAGGCGTCAGGTGATATTGTGTACAACCGTCCTGTTACAGTTGTATGTGGCAGCTCTGATGCGGGGCCTATCACTCATGCTAGGTTTTATGAGCCTATTTGTAGCCAGCTTCCTGCCTATGATGATGAGGTGCCGCGTACTCGTGGTTTCATGGCTCGACAGATGTTTGATAATAGAAGCTCTCCTAAACAGACATTTGTTGGCGGCAAAAAACACGAGGAGATTGATGAGCTTCTTCTGAAGGTTTTGAAGTTGACTGAAGATTTGCCAACCTCTGGTGACAGGTTGAGGATAGTTGCTGTTTTTTCCCTGTTGGCCATGGCCCACGAGATGAAGATATTGTTGCCGCTCACAATTTTGATTGCGGCGTGATTAAAAGCCTGAAGATTGTAGTGACGAATGTTCGGTCTTCGTATGCTCAGTTGAGACATTCACAGGAAGAAAAATGCGGTCGGTAGAAGAAGGATGCTGAGCATATTTTGGATGAAATGAACCGTCAGGACGCTGGCATCGGCGCTGATAATGTATGTTCTATGTTTTTATGCCTTTGAACCTCTTTTCTGTATTATGTGGACTGCTCCTCACTATTTTTGTTTTTTGTGATAGGCTGGAGTGGAATCTTCTGGTGTCCATGGATCTAGGGATGATGGAATTGGTCAGTGCTACCTCTTGAGCATGCATTGGTTTTCCCTTGAAGAGGAAAGGGTGATGCAGCACAGTAGCATAAGCATTTCCCTCAGTTTTTGAGAACCAATGTATCAATCCAGTAGGAGGTAACACACAAGTCACCTACTACATGCACAAACAAACAAGAACCTCACAACCAATATGATAAAGGGGTTGTCAATCCCTTCACGGTCACTTATGAAAGTGAGATATGATAGAGATAATAAGATAAATATTTTTGGTATTTTTATGATATAAATTGGAAAATAAAGATTGGAAAATAAACGGTAATAGAAATAGCAAATTGATATGAAAATAATATGATGGAAGATAGACCCAGGGGCCATAGGTTTCACTAGTGGCTTCTCTCAAGATAGCAAATTCTACGGTGGGTGAACAAATTACCGTCGAGCAACTGATAGAAAAGCGAATACTTATGAGAATATCTAGGCATGATCATGTATATAGGCACCACGTCCGTGACAAGTAGACCAAAACGATTCTGCACCTACTACTATTACTCCACACATCGGCCGCTATCCAGCATGCATCTAGAGTATTAAGTTCATAAGAATAGAGTAACACATTAGGCAAGATGACATGATGTAGAGGTATAAACTCAAGCAATATGATATATACCCCATCTTTTTATCCTCGATGGCAACAATACAATACGTGCCTTGCTGCCCCTGCTGTCACTGGGAAAGGACACTACAAGATTGAACCCAAAGCTAAGCACTTCTCCCATTGCAAGAAATATCAATCTAGTAGGCTAAACCAAACTGATAATTCAAAGAGACTTGCAAAGATATTTAAATTATTCATAAAAGATTTCAGAGAAGAATCAAATATTGTTCATAGATAATCTTGATCATAAACCCACAATTCATCAGATCTTGACAAACACACCGCAAAAAGAATTACATCGAATAGATCTCCAAGATAATCGAGGAGAACTTTGTATTGAGATCCAAAGAGAGATAAGAAGCCATCTAGCTAATAACTATGGACTCGAAGGTCTGTGGTAAACTACTCACACTTCATCGGAGAGGCTATGGTGTTGATTTAGAAGCCCTCCGTGATCGATTCCCCCTTCGGCGGAGCGCCGGAAACGGCCCCAAGATGGGATCTCACGGGTACAGAGGTTGCGGCAGTGGAAATAGGGCTTCGTGGTGCTCCTGGATGTTTTCGGTGTATATGGGTATATATAGGAGGAAGAAGTACGTCGAGGAGCTACGAGGGGCCCACGAGGGTGGGGGCGCGCCTACCCCCTGGGCGCACCCTCCTGCCTCGTGGCCTCCTCGCTTCTTTATTGACGCCCACTCCAAGTCTCCTAGATCAAGTTTGTTCCAAAAATAACTCTCCCGAAGGTTTCATTCCGTTTGATATTCCTTTTCTACGAAACATTGAAATAGGTAAAAAAACAGCAATTTGCACTGGGCCTTTGGTTAGTAGGTTAGTCCGAAAAATAATATAAAAAGGTAAATTAAAGCCCATTAAACATCCAAAACAGATAATATAATAGCATGGAACAATAAAAAATTATAGATACGTTGGAGACGTATCAAGCATCCCCAAACTTAATTCCTGCTCGTCCTTGAGTAGGTAAATGATAAAAACATAATTTTTGATGTGGAATGCTACCTAGCATAATTCTCAATGTAATTTTCTTTATTGTGGCATGAATGTTCAGATCCGAAATATTCAAGATAAAAGTTTAATATTGACATAAAAATAATAATACTCCAAGCATACTAACAAAGCAATCATGTCTTCTCAAAATAACATGGCCAAAGAAAGTTATCCCTACAAAATCCTATAGTCTGGCTATGCTCCATCTTCACCACACAAAGTATTTAAATCATGCACAACCCCGATGACAAGCCAAGCAATTGTTTTATACTTTTGATGTTCTCAAACTTTTTCAATCTTCACGCAATATATGAGCGTGAGCCATGGACATAGCACTATAGGTGGAATAGAATGATGGTTGTGGAGAAGACAAAAGGAGAAGATAGTCTCACATCAACTAGGCGTATCAACGGGCTATGAAGATGCCCATCAATAGATATCAATGTGAGTGAGTTGGATTGCCATGCAACGGATGCACTAGAGCTATAAGTGTATGAAAGCTCAAAAAGAAACTAAGTGGGTGTGCATCCAACTTGCTTGCTCACGAAGACCTAGGGCATTTTGAGGAAGCCCATCATTGGAATATACAAGCCAAGTTCTATAATGTAAAATTCCCACTAGTATATGAAAGTGAAAACATAGGAGACTCTCTATCATGAAGATCATGGTGCTACTATGAAGCACAAGTGTGGTAAAAGGATAGTAGCATTGTCCCTTCTCTCTTTTTCTCTCATTTATTTTTATTTTTTTGGGCCTTCTCCTTTTTATGGCCTCTCTCTTTTTTTTCGTCCGGAGTCTCATCCCGACTTGTGGAGGAATCATAGTCTCCATCATCCTTTCCTCACTTGGGACAATGCTCTAATACTGATGATCATCACACTTTTATTTACTTACAACTCAAAAATTACAACTCGATACTAGAACAAAATATGACTCTATATGAATGCCTCCGGCGGTGTACTAGGATGTGCAATGAATCAGGAGTGACATGTATGAAAGAATTATGAACGTGGCTTTGCCACAAATATGATGTCAACTACATGATCATGCAAAGCAATATGACAATGATGAAGCGTGTCATAATAAGAAGAACATTGGTAAGTTGCATGGAAATATATCTCGGAATGGCTATGGAAATGCCATGATAGGTAGGTATGGTGGCTGTTTTGAGGAAGGTATAAGGTGGGTGTATGGTACCGGCGAAAGTTGCACGGTACTAGAGAGGCTAGCAATGGCGGAAGGGTGAGAGTGCGTAGAATCCATGGACTCAACATTAGTCATAAGAACTCACATCTTATTGCAAAAATCTATTAGTTATCGAAACAAAGCACTACGCGCATGCTCCTAGGGGGATAGATTGGTAGGAAAAGACCATCTCTCATCCCCGACCGCCACTCATAAGGAAGACAATCAATAATAAATCATGCTCCGACTTCGTCGCATAACGGTTCACCATACATGCATGCTACGGGAATCACAAACTTTAACACAAGTATTTCTCAAATTCACAACTACTCAACTAGCATGACTCTAATATCATCATCTTTATATCTCAAAACAATCATCAAGTATCAAACTTCTCATAGTATTCAATGCACTTTTTATGATAGTTTTTATTATACCCATCTTGGATGCCTATCATATTAGGACTAATTTTATATCCAAAGCAAACTACCATGCTGTTCTATAAGACTCTCAAAATAATATAAGTGAAGCATGAGAGATCAATAATTTCTATAAAATAAAACCACCACCGTGCTCTAAAAAGATATAAGTGAAGCACTAGAGCAAAATTATCTAGCTCAAAAGATATAAGTGAAGCACATAGAGTATTCTAATAAATTCTGATTCATGTGTGTCTCTCCAAAAAGGTGTGTACAGCAAGGATGATTGTGGTAAACTAAAAAACAAAGACTCAAATCATACAAGACGCTCCAAGAAAAAACATATCATGTGGTGAATAAAAATATAGCCTCAAGTAAAGTTACCGATAGACGAAGACGAAAGTGGGGATTGAAAGTGCTAGTGATCGACTAAAGGGGGGGGGTGAATAGGCGATTTTTATGAAAGTCTTCAAAACATGGAAGTTTCAAAGACAAATGATAGAAATAAACCTATTACCATGCAGCGGAAGGTAGACTACACTAAGCAAGCCATAGTTAAGTATTCATTGAAATGGAAGCACAAAGACTAATAGCAGCTAGGCAGTATAGATCAGGATGGAAGATAGTATGAAGCCAATCAGAACAAGCAGTCACACAGTGAAGACAAATAGATAATGCAAACAAGCGATGATTTCACAAGGACCAATCTACAAATAAAGAGATGGGAAGGATAGAACCAGTGGCTCGTTGAAGACAATGATTTGTTAGACCAGTTCCAGTTGCTGTGACAACTGTACGTCTAGTTAGGGAGGCTGAGATTCAACTCAGAAGACCGTGTCTTCACCTTATTCCCCTTGAGCTAAGGACACCCAGTCCTCGCCCAATTACTCTAGTAAGTCTTCAAGGTAGACTTCCAAACCTTCACAGACTTCGTTCACCGGCGATCCACAATGACTCTTGGATGCTCAGAACGTGACACCTAACCGGCTGGAGGATTAACAGTCCTCAAGTGTAATAAGTCTTCAGATCACATAGACAGGAAGACTTCAGTGATGCCTAACCCTCTTAGCTCTAGGTGTTTAGGGCTTTGTCCTCGCAAGGATTTCTCTCTCAAAGGCTTCGAGGTGGGTTGCTCTCAAACGACAAAGCCGTGCACTAACTCTGAGCAGCCAACCAATTTATGGTGTAGGGGGTGGGCTATTTATAGCCACTAGGCAACCCAACCTGATTTGTCCGAAATGACCCTGGGTCACTAAGGAACTGACATGTGTTCCAACGGTCAGATTTCAAACACACACGGCAACTTTACTTGAGCTACAAGCAAAGCTGACTTATCCAGCTCTAGATAAGATTTGCTCTCATTGTCTTCGCTCGAAGACATAGGATTTTCGTTAAGCATCACTTCAGTCATTCTGACTGGTTCACTTGGACCCCACTTAACAGTATGGTGATTCCTATGACTCAACAAAGAAGAAAAAGAATGACGAAACAACTAAGTCTTCGCACTCCATAGTCTTCATGCGATGTCTTCTCTTGTCATAGTCTTCAATGTGAATGTCTTCACATACCACCTTTGACTTCAATGTCTTCATACATTTTTAGGGGTCATCTCCGGTAGGAAAACCGAATCAATGAGGGACTTCTACCTGTGTTATCCTGCAATTCTCACAAACACATTAGTCCCTCAACCAGGTTTGTCGTCAATACTCCAAAACCAACTAGGGGTGGCACTAGATGCACTTACAATCTCCCCCTTTTTGGTGATTGATGACAAACTGGTTGAAGTTTTCAACGGGGATAGAAATATGTGAAATTGTAAAGGATTTAAGTATTGTCTTCGTAAGTAGCAGAAAGGCTCCCCCTGAAGATGTGCATATAAGTATTTTTCTTTTGAATGCAAATGCACATGGCAGGTTGTACTTGCGGAGCTCCTCTTCTACTTATGAAGACAGTTCATCATGCATGAAATGATATAATGAAGATAATGACATGCATAATGAAAAATGGACGTCTGCAAAATGACTTCGTGCGGAATTTATCATCGCACATGCGGAATTTATCATCGCATCACATAGTGTCGAAAAAGGTAGCAGACGACCATCAAGTTTAAGTGTTACAACTCAAAACAAACCAAATGTTTCAAAAGCGAGAGTTGTAAGCACTTGGCAAAAGTAGCAAAAAGTAAAGCAACCACCCATATGGACCTGCTTGAAGACTATCAACTCATATGCTTCTCCCCCTTTTGTCAGTAATGACCAAAAAGGTTTGAAGACATAGAGCTTCTACTCGTTCCCATGAGGTGCAGGCGAAGCAGCAGGGTCGTCGTTGAGGTCCGGTGGTGCAGAAGAACTTGGTGCAGTGTCGAGACACGCTGAAGGTGGAGGTGGTGAAGTGGCATCATCTTGATCATCGATAACTCTGGCATTCACCGTGGCAGCTGAGGAAGAATAGTCAGAGTCTTCAAGGGAGGGAGTCCGACGCAAGTGAGCATTCCTTGGAGGAGTGGAGTCAAACTTGAATCTTTCTGTGAAGCCATCATCTTGAAGATCTTCTTCAGTAGTGAGAAAGGTCAAACTCTTCCAAGACCTCCGACAGGTTTCATGTGTGACAAAAGCATTCTTGGTGGCAAGATTGCGAATGCGATTGACGTCCACCAAGAGGCTTTGCATCTGACGCTTAAGCCAGTCATGATGCTTATCCTGTTTCTGATGTAGCACGACGAGAAGCTCTCGGTCATTGAGAACACGAGATCGCTTCCGAGGCCTTTGGGCAATGGTGCTCCCAGTGGCGTCAGTTTGGGCGCGAGGAGCACGTGTGTTACCAGCCAAGGGATAAACACAAGAGACTGCCTGGACTCCTTCAATGGGCCGGGTGAAGCTATGACGATCAACATTGTGAAGATAAATGGGATCCTTAGCAGGCTCTGGGTAAATAGCTTCAACAGACAGATCAACATCTGGCAAGAATACAATATGATTGCACGCAGACGGCTGATAGTTGAAGGCAGAGTGAAGCTTGATAAGACACATTACCCATGGAGCATAGAACTTCAGACCAAAAATGTCGGAGCCAGATGTAGCCAACTGCCTGATGAAGTTGAGCATTGAAGCTTATGCCATTGAAGATATAGAAAACCAAAGTCTTCATTGCTCCTTCAAGCTTCGCTGCAGATGAATGTCCTTTGACAGGCCATAGAGTTTTTCTGATGATATGGTAAATGGTGTAGGGCAGATACTCGAGGTCTTCAACAAAGAATTCTGTTGGGTCTTCAGCGTCGCGTGGCAGATGCTTCATCATGCTTAGCATTTGGCTCATGTTGGGTTCTGGCTTCTGAAAATGCTCTCCAAAGCATTCTGGTGTTGTTGACAACGTGGTTCATAGTATTCACCAGGAGTGGGCAGGGCTGTGAGCTGAATGATGTCTTGAGCTTTAGCTCCATGATGAACATCTCCTATCATCCACTCAAGGATCCAAGTCTTCAGATCCCTGTTGTATCCACGAATGTGGAGGGTAGCATATAATTGAAGCAGAAGTTCTTCATTCCAGTGTTCCTTGTGAGTCACAAAATTAAGCAGACCCGCATCATGG
The DNA here is from genome assembly GCF_018294505.1 of Triticum aestivum. Lineage (NCBI taxonomy): Eukaryota > Viridiplantae > Streptophyta > Magnoliopsida > Poales > Poaceae > Triticum > Triticum aestivum. The sequence goes on along the minus strand of NC_057803.1, from coordinate 342,869,850 downwards.
AAGCAGTCAAGGGCTTCTTCAAGGCATGGCAGTCCAGCAATGGCTTCACAATCAAGATGCATGTGAGGGAAGATGCGTCCCTGATTGTAAAAGATGCATGAATAATAGCTTCGCTGCTGATAACTCCAGAATCGGTCCGAAGAGATTCTTGGCCTTGTGTAGGGGTTCTTGGCACTGTTGAAGAATGTGTTGTGTGCCTTGAATCCATTCAGATTAAAGGATCCTGGTGAAGTTGCAGTACCTGGAAACTGTGGTAGCCTTGGCTTTGGATTCTGGACCTGAGGCCTGTGCTCCACATGATAGGCAAACTGAGGTCCGGGAGCAGGCGGAGGAACCAGGATTGGCCAGCGGACAGTAACAAGCTGTCCATGATCATATGCTTGCTCGATGGTGTGTTGCCTTGGAGGAGGTACAGGAGCAGAGGCATTGGCTTCAGGCAGCAGATGTGCTTCCTGTGCTGCATTGGCTTCAGGTGCATTCACTTATGGCACCACATTAGCTTCAGGCGCCACATTAGCTTCAGCCATGACAACATCATTGGCTTCAGTGTTGATGTTGGTGGTCGCCTCAATATTAGAAACCTCCACTTCAGGAGCTAGAGGGTCGGACACGTTCTCCTCAAGAACAACTTCAGGGTTGGACGGGGGTGTAGCAACTCTTTCTTCATCACGTGGTTCTTCTTCTTCATCGGCTAATGCAGCCGGAATATCTTCAGCCGCTTTGGCTTCAGATTCAGGGATGTTCACAGTAGGAGAGGCTTCAGGAAAGACTTCACGTGAGACGGATTGGTGCTCTTCTCCTTCGGGAACACTTGACAATATGACCTGTGGCCTAGGTCCTTTGCGAAGCCTGCGAAACGCTGGCGACGCCTATGGAGATGGAGTTGTTTGGGCCTCAAAGTCTTCACTGTCAATCACCGGAGTGGTGACCTATGGTGTGGGAGTGACGGGTGTTTCTTCAACACGAGGGGATTCTTGAGGGTGATCAGCCCATGAGTCATCCTGAGCAATTGGCGTCAATGGACGACCAATGCTGATGAGTTCGTTGTTCGTGAGAATAGGCGATGATACCAAATTGTGTTCGATCTGAGGAAGGACTTCATCATCTTCAACATTGTCGTGAGGGCCAATGTCTTCAGCTGTGGTGGGGTCAACAGCTGGATTCTCTTCAGATTCATGAGCCTTTGTGGAAGCAGGCTGATGAACTACCAGACGACGTTCACGATGTTCAGATGCAGGATGAGCAACAGAAATTGGCTTGACAAGAAGGGGCTCTTTGGAAGCAGCCCGGTCTCTCTTCTTTGTTTTCCTTTTCTTGGTTGGGGGAGCATCATCAGTGGTGGCTTTGGTCTTGCGCTTTCTGGCTTCGACTTCAGCTGCTCTAGTTTTCTTGAATTCTGAAGCCACTGTGGGGATCTTAGGCTTCGAGCCTGTCATACTAGCTAGGAAGACAATGTGAGGTTCTTCCTGCCTTGATGCTTCTGGTTCAGCCACAGCTGGCTTCTTCTTCTTCTTGGCAGCCATTCTGGGGTCGATGCATGGTCGCCCCAAAGCCTTGCGCTTTTCAGGTTTATTGTAGCCTTGAACACATTTGGCAGCAAGATTCTTCATGCGCTCACGGGAACCTTTTGCTTCTTCTCGTTTCTTGTGGAATGCCTCCTTGAGCTCATGCATCATGACCTTGAAGTTTTGAATGTCTTCAACATTGAGCTTGGCCATGTGCTTCTTGAACTGAGCCTTTTCATAATCGATCTTATGCTTCAGCTCAAAAAATTTCTGAGCAAGAGCCAGCTCAGGAGCAATGGCTCCATGGAAGGAGACGCTGAGGCCAATTGGAAGCTGAAGATCATCAAAACTAACATCTGGGCTGTCAAACCACTCATCAATAAACTTGTATAAGATTTCCACATCAAAGAGGGGAAGATCATTGAAGATTTCCGCCTCTTGCTTGCTCTTTATCAACTGCTCAAGAGCGTCATCGCCAAGATCGTCATCGCTGGACAAATCAATGGCGTCATTCTCGTTTCTCAAAACAGCAGCAGGGGTCAGTGCTTGACCAGTGGGTTGCATGGGCTTTTTCAACTTGGCAGACTTGGAGATGCGTGAGAGATCTTCAGACTGCACACTAGCTTCAGGAGGTGCAGTGTCCAGAGGCTTTGCCCATGAGACCTTTGGTGCAGAGGGGGGCTTTGAAGCCTTTGGTTTCTGTTGCTTCACAGGCTTCGAAGGTGCAGGCGCTTCATCAGAATTAGAGTCATCAGCAGAGTGGTCCACGGCTGCCCCTTGAACCCAAATGTGAGTGATGAGACCTTCTAAGTTGTAGAATGGCCCAACAAGATTGGGTTCAGCTTCGCGTGTGCCATCAGCTCGTGGTGCAGAGGGGCCTGGGTTGAAGTCTAATCCAAAAGACTTCTTGTTTTCCTTGGTCGAGTTCTTTGCAGCCTGATAGTTGCGCTTGTACATATTATCTTCATGACACCATAACAGAGAGGATGGGTCGGCATTAGCAGGCCGAGGTCCACGAATCATGCAGGGGTAGAAGCCTTGAGCAATAGCTTCGGATTTTGACTTGGGCTAAAGACCTTTGTATATTATATCTCCCCAGGGACCCTTTAAGGCATTCTTCTCAGCATACTCCTTGGTGACGAATCTGTACTTGAACCATTCCTCTGACCAGTGTCTTCGAATCCATTGGATTCGTTTCTTGCGTTCTCCATATGTTTCTTCTGGATCTGACTTGTATAACTCATAGAGATCCGGTGGCAGGTCCTTAGCAGTTTTTCCATGGCGTTGTCTGCCGCCCTTCCTGACTGATTTTTGAGTTGTCATGAAGTTTAGACTGAAAGGCTTCAACATTGGCGAAGTCTTTCGTCTACTGGTCAGATAGGAACTGGCTTCAGGAGAATTTATGTGATGCTATAAGAACTCTGCAAATGAATGCAGACTATGAGAACCAAGGGATTCTCCCACGGACATGTACCTGTGATAGCATTAGAGATGCGAGGGAAGGGGAAGAGGTCATATGCATTCTCAGAAGATTTTGAAGATAAATTAGTTTAGAAGACATTGACCTCATAGTGCGAAGACATTCACTCATATGTAGAGAGTTGGTTCCAGATTTGTACGAATCCACGAAAAAGTACAAGTGAGGAATCTAACTACTTTGTGAAGCATAAGTGAACATACTAGGCATGCTATGAGATGCAGAATGAGATATATCCTACTTGTAGGAACAGAAACCACTTGTGGTTGAAAAGGATGAATCTATCGGATCAAAAAGACTGTAAAAAGAGGTTTTATTTACCACACGAGGAACTGCTAGACGGAGTGGGAGAGGAGGCCGAGAAGTTCGATCTTCCGTGCCCTAACTTGGCGACGGAGGACACCTACGGCGACGGTGGAGAAGACAATGTCCGCGGCCGGCGTGAGGACGGCGTCGGTGAGGTCGCGGCAGCTAAGCGCTTCGTCGCCGACGTCGTCGAGGGCTAGCGGTGGCGCTAGGGTTTGTGCGAGAGTGGAAGAAGAGATAATGAGTGGGGTGAGGCGTGTATTTATAGGGATAGGGATGGCACAATGTTATTACACAGGTGCCCCTGGCGGTTCACATCTATAGGACACGTGGCGATCATGCAACACCTTGGAGGTTGTTCCACATTCCCACGCACGCCTGGATTGTCGGGTGGTCGTTCCCACTTCTCTGGGTTTCAGGTAAAAAGTATTGAGCATTGAAAACAGATTAATGTTTATCTCTGTGTCTTCTGCTGACAAGGACGCAACGAAGACATTCGACAGTTTCAATAGAATGCATATGATTTGGATAGATAGACTTAAGACGGGAGCATAGAAAGGTGTCAGGACCCCGACTCAATGCCACATCGATCTAGCATGTAACACCTCATATCACTTTGCGGCCTCACGCACGGTATTCCCACGGGTGTCGCCTTACCTTAGCCCGGGACCGTTTGCGCCTTTTGGCACACGTATATGACAGTGTCGCTAGCATCCATATGATAAGGAGCCCGGGCTGACATGGATAGTCGTAAACCCAAAGTGGCACAGACTTACAGGGACAGGCATCCATGACCCAGCATCGAACGTGTCGGTCATCAGCGAGTGAATCCAGGCTGTAGCACTGGGCTAGCAGGACTCCGGTGAACCGGGCTGTAGCGGGCTAATAGGACTCCGGTATTCATCGCGCGACATTTCCCCGAAGGGACAGACACAGGAACGAAGAAGGACACATGCCGGCCAGCCTAAGTGTTCCGGAGCAGTAGCAAGCTACCATGGCTCAGTGGAAACACTAGGAGACATTTCCCGGTACGAGAGGCTACTAAGGATAAACAACTAGATAGTCAGATCCCACACATACCAAGCATTACAATAACATACACACAATATGCTCGATATGTGCAAATACAACATGGCATCACAAAATGACTCTACGACTCAAGTAGTTTATTCAATAGGCTCCGAGGAGCGAGATATTACAAACATGGGTCTCATAACCCAACACTCAGAGCATACAAATCAAAGCACAAGCGGAAGCTATCATGTCTGAGTACAGACGTCTATAAATGAAAAAGGCTGAAAAGCCTGACTATCTATCAGATCCTGCCGAGGGCACAAGATCGTAGCTGAGGTATCAAGCTAAACGTCGAAGTCCAAGCGGAACTACTAGTGAGACTGAAGTCTCTCTGCAAAAACATAAAATAGGCAAACGTGAGTACAAATGTACCCAGCAAGACTTACATCAGATCTATCTACACATGCATCATTATCAACAAAGGGGATGGTGGAGTTTGACTGCAGCAAGCCAGCTTTGACTCGGTGGCTATCCTGAACTACGACTGCAAGTAACTCTTTTGAGGTGGCGCACACGAGTCCACATATTCACCATATCAATACACCACTATGGATCCGCTCCCGTCTCCCTACGAGAACGCCATCCATAGCACTCACGCTTATCTTGCGTATTTTAGGGTATCCACTTTCACTTGTCTATGAACTATGCAATGGGGTCCAAGTTTCCATATCCGAGGAATCCGGCTATTCGAATAGATGATGTTAACCCTGCAGGGGTGTACTTCTTCACACACGCTCCCGCCACTTACCGCCCTGTACACGTCATGTACCTCGGCAACCTTCAAGCGGAAGCCGGGCGAGGGAGTCGGCCACGACCTGACTAACCGAACAAGTCTCTAGTCCAGGTTTATCGCCTATTCGGGTTCCATCCGCAAGGAGATCCGGCCGGGGTGTCGCTTACGGCCCCAAACGATGTGTGCAGGGTTCCCAAGCCCACCAACCGGGTGCCACTTGGTACACCGGGCCACTGTGCCTAGTCTGTCCCAAGCCCACCTGTACCGGGTGCCACTTGGTAGACTACTAACACTACCTACAAACACCAGAAACTAGTTGCAACTCCTGGACAGAGATCATGTTGATTAATAAGTCGAGAGGGGTCGAGTTACCGGAACCCAATGTGTGGTAGTAACTGGTCATGGATCACAAACACAGAACTCAGTTCCTGAGGACGGCTGCAATGAGACAACCCACCATGTACTCCTACATGGCCTCTCACCGCTACCTTTACCAAATCGTGTTCACACACTTAGCTCACACACAGTAGGACATGTTCACACGCCTCTGATTCATCCCCGATGAATCAGACCTGACTCAACTCTAAGCAGTAGCAGGCATGACAAACAAGCATGAATGAGTAGGCACATCAGGGCTCAAACAACTCCTACTCATGCTAGTGGGTTTCATCTATTTACTGTGGCAATGACAGGTCATGCAAAGGATAAAGGGTTCAGCTACCGCAGCAAGTATCAAATATGTCGTTGTTGTCCTAATGCAGTAAAAGAGAGCAGGAGCGAGAGAGTGGGATTTTATCGGAATGAACAAGGGGGGTTTTGCTTGCCTGGCACTTCTGAAGATAACATTGAGTCTTCATCAGTGTCAACGATCACATCATCGGTATCACGTCTATCGAGAGGGGACAAATACCGGCAATACAGAAGGGAACACAATCAATGCAATGCACAATATGATGCATGATCATGACATGGCAAAATGAATGTGTTTTGAGCTAATGCAACTAGCAACAGATTAAATGAAGTTGGTTTGAATACAAGATTCAAATTTAAACTCCATATGTGATTATTCAAATGCCATTTAATTGATTTGTGCTAAACAGCAGCTATAAGTTGTTCTAACATGCATGAAAATGGTACAGATGGATTCCTTGAATTTTTCTGATAATTTTTCATATATAAATTATCTAATTTGGAGTTACGGTTGAATTTCTATGATTTTTAGAAGTTTTAGCTATTTTCTGGAATTTCCTGAATTATAATAAATCCAGAAAATGATTTATTGCGTCAGCACTAGGTCATGCTGATGTCAGCAGGTCAACTAGGCGGGTCCAGGTCAAACCTGACCAGTGGGGTCCACTGGTCAGTGACTGGGGCTGGATAGTGCCAATGACAGGTGGGGCCGGGTCAACAGACACGTCAGCACGGTCAAAGCTGACGTGTGGGCCCATGGTGGTTAGGTTAACACTTAACAGAAAATAATAAAAATTAACTAAGGGCGTGGGGCCCATACGTCAGTGGCTCTGGGGAGGGTTAGTTGGGTCATTAGTGGTTAACTAGACCGGGGTTAGGCCGACGGCTCGTCGCCGGTGAGGTCAGTGGCGGCGGAGCGCGTCGGGTTTCGCCCACAGGCGACCATTTGGACGGCGGATTGGTCCTACGCGTAGCTGGGGGTCGCGCGCGTCTGGTAGTGCAAGTGGGAGGAGCTGGGGTGGAGCGGGCTCGCCGGAGTCGAGCTCGTGGCGGCGGCCGGAGTTCGGGCAACGGCGGGTTCGGCGCTATGGTGCATGGGAGGAGGGGTTGGTGGGCGCTACGGGCTCGTGGAGACGTTCTGAGCACGATGGTGCACTCAGGTGGGAGCTCCAGTGGCTCTGGCCACGACGGCGACGAGGCACGGCGGTGGCGAGCTTCGGCCGTGGTGGAAGAAGGAGCTAGGGAACGAAATCAGGTGCGGGGAGTGAGGGGAAGAGAAGAGGAGCTCACGGGGAGTTCGTCGGCGGTCTCGGGGAGCTCGGGGAGGCGTCGGAGGCGGCGAATCGACAGCGGCGGTCCTCGGTGGCCGAGGAGGGGAAAAGCGTCGGGACGGCGCTTCGGGGCTTCTCCGGTCGCGTGAGCCGACGGGGAGGTCGAGGGAGGCACTGCGGAGCTCAGGAGCACGTCGGGGAGGAGAAGGGGTGGTGGTGGCCATGGGTACGGCGACGATGACGGCGAGCTCCGCTCGGTGGTGTGCGCGAGAGGGAAGCAGAGGAGGGAATGGGGTCCAGGGGGAGAGAGGAGAGGTGCAGGGGGCGAGGGGGAGTGTGTGGCGTCTCCGGGCGTCGAGGAGGGAGGCAACCAGGCAGGAGGTGGCCAGGGGGGGAAGCAGGAGGTGGCCGAGGCCTCTCGGGCGCGCGCCACGCCTCGCCTCTGTTCGTCCTCCTGGCAGAGGAGGAAGAGGACAAGGGGGAGGAGGTGGGCTGGGCCGGCTGGGCCGGCCAGATGGAGCTGGGCCAGGCTCTGGTGGGCTGCACGGTAAGGCCAGGTAACTTCCTTCTCTCTCTCTCTCTTTCTAATTATCTCAGTTTTCTATTATTCTGTAAATTTAGGGCTTTATTAAAAATACTCAGACACTTTCAAAAATCATGAAACTAATCATGGCTACTGTTTAGAATATATCCAACAGTAAACATTTTAGTTTATGATTATTTGAGCATTTGAAATATTTAATAGCATTTAAATGCCCAAATGAAAATACTATATGATTTGATTCAGTGACCAAATATGTCCTGCAAAAATATAAACCATTTTTGGTAGATGCTTCCACCTCAAACCAGAAATGTTGAACATTTTTAGAGGACATTTTGAGTTCAATGAAAAAGGTTTTATTTTGACCCTAGTTGAATTCATTTGGTGCTAGGGCTTAGTCAATCCCCATCTCAGGTTTAAATGAAATTTAAACATGATGTAACACTCTAATACATGCACTAGGCATTGTCAGAACTAGGGATGTGACAACTCACCCCCACTAAACAAGAATCTCGTCTCGAGATTCAAGCGTAGGGTAAGATGAAGGGGAAACGCAAACTAGTATAATCTTCACGATCCAGGTGGCACTTCAAATGAACGTTGATTCAATCACCATCATTGTCTTGATGTCTTGCTCTGAGAAATCCTGTCAACATGACATGGAGGGAAGAAGACTCTAGAAGGGTCGATCTCCTCGAAGATCGAACAACTCACGGAATGAGACATAGGACCAACTCTCGGGTTGAGACACGAGATACACATCAAGAGGGGTGGAAAGAAACGGATGACGAAGGTTCACTAGGTAGACAATAATTTCACGCTTAAGAAGGTGGTAATCGATTGTTAACGTAGCGAGGAGTTGAATTGCCATGATACCACGACGAAACATCCTGGAGGAGGGTGATTCGTAGAGTATTATCTTAAGTGGCAAAAAGAATTACCTTTGATATAGAGATCGTTGAGACTCTCTATATCAGCCGAAGGCAAATCACAGCAATCGATTGGCGGGGGTCGGTAGAATGGCATACTCGGACTTGGATGATGTGGATTACCTTGTTGAAGACAACGTAATGGATGATTTTGCTTATCACCTGAAATGGAAGAGATCCATGGTAGAATGGCACATTGGCGGTGCAAGCTGGGAACAAAATGCAAATGCTGGGAATGATTCTGGTAACTGGGGAAGAACCCAACAAAAGAGAGTGAATTCACTGTTTGAAAAGGTCATAGCATTTCCGAGGAAACCGGGAGGAATCCTAGTTAGAGCCGATGATAACACGTAGCGCTTGTGCGTGCTCTCAAGAACTTGAGCATTTCCATATTCATCAGGGTTTTACCAACATCCGTGTCAAGGGTCCTGGCAACACAACTTGCTACCATGATGAATGATGATGGATGATGCAGATGCAAAGGAAGATAACACCTTCTCAGATTTCATCTTAGCGAGGCCAAGGAAACAAAATCTGGATGATCGACCGAGAGACATTTAGCACTCCGCTTCTAATGTTCTCCTTGATGTGCTAGTGTAACCCATTCATAGAAATGGTCTGGTATCTAGGACATCAAGTAAAAGGTCGGACTTCGGGATCTCAAAATCCATAGGGGCAACTAGGGAGTAAATCCTACGAAATCCCTATGGGGAGGTGGCCAACTTCCTCAATCAAGATATTATAATAACAGGTCTTCCGGCTGGGTGTGTTGGCCACGACATCCATTTTATCGGTTATCGAGGGACCAATATTATAGTTCTTGGAGAATGTTCCAACCATCATATCTGCCTGAGATTCAGATCTGGTTGGTGTCAGGATATTCCAGACTCATCGAGTCTAGGAAGAAAAACGAAAGTTTGCAACACAAATCGACGAGATGACGTTGCGAGATTCTCGGGAGATGATCTACGATAGTAAGCTCCAAAACATGAGCTGGTTCTGCTACAAACATGTGAACACGTTGTCCCAGACAAGCATGACCACGTGGTAGTCTTACAATAAACGCTACCGAGTTCTGGTTGGGAACCATCACCGTGGATAACGAAGTCCTTGCATAAGTCATATGATTAGCTCTTATGAAGGAACTTCTTCTCCTTGAACAAATCAATCAGTGGCTTGGTGTGCTCGGGACACATATGGGATGAAGGTTGCAAGTCTCCAGACCACAGAATACTTCGCACGTGTGCATGATTGATTTGGGATGATTCCAAGGAAACAAAACAATCTTCCTCGAATTCATGGCGGCAACTTGCATCATATGCACATGAATTAGGGGAAGTCACTACTTTCATCCAAACATCTGCTTCATGAACGAAACACGAAGAAATGCTTACACAAGTTTCCAACACTAGGTTGATGTTCAACATGATTCATGGGGGAGACAAAATGCTACTGATGGGCTCAACAGCAACTCATCGGAATTTCCATATCACTGGACTTCCACCATCATGTGAACACGGTGATAGCATTGGTCAGACCAAAGATGTAATGGTGTATGCTCGAGGGATCAACCACGAGTAGGACGACATTACGAGCATCGTTGGTACTGATTTGATTTGACGATAGCCCACACTCAAATCAAAGGATTGATAAGACAATAGGTCCAGCAACTGATCACAGGGACCAATCGATGAAGATATCATCTTTCTTCAACACACACTACACAAGATTATCCCTTTGGAACGAACTAAGTCAGGCAAGCTTTTATCCTCCAACTCTCCAAGTTGTCGTTTAGCTTAACCAACTAGCTCAGGGGTATCCAACACGGATTCTTGGAGAAAGGGTGGTTTACAATAAACCAACTTGATCACGAGCTCAACATAGCGGTCAGGTGACAACCTGGTAGTACTTCCGAGAAGATCTTCGGAAAATCACGAACCACCGATATGTTACTAAGCTCGAGAACAATCTTGCTTTTTGGGGCAAGACGATATGATCAAATGAGTGAGGACTTGACAAGATCCTAACTCATCAATCGAAGGGTGCACCGAAATAAGGACTAGGTAGCACGATTAGTCTTAGAAGGATGATTCCAATAACCAACACACTAAGAATGAAATTATTGTCCTTTAACTACCAAGCAACGAGGTTGCTGGGAGTATTGATTTCACACATCACAATTCATTTGTCGGTATTCCGGTTGCATCAACACGAGGGCCGAGGAATGACTAATGATGGTGAGAAGTATCACTACGTCAAAATTCATGAGAGTTGGTGCAGTTCTCATGACAATTCTGACATAAAGGGGGTAATACTCCAAGGTAGAACAGAACCAAAGGCTGGATTGGCATTTGATCTGCGGAATACAACTGCTTTGACCCAATCCTAGATATGGATGAGGTACTGGAGTTTGTTTCTCCTATCATTCTACGATAGAATGGCTTGACGGACCACAAGAGTAATAGGCATCGATAAACGAACGCACGCATACTCTTGACTATCAATTGATAGGCGAGGGTCAGAGGACAACTAAAGAGGGACAACTCAAAGGAACATACGATTTTCTGAGTTGTGGATGCATGGTTTAGCATGTCGAACGAAGTTCAACATAATTCTTCCGGATAACCCATGCAGAAAGGTAGAACTGGCAGAGCCACAATATAACATGGAGAACTCATAGAGGGCCTGTTGTGATCTTTTGATCCAACAAACTTCTGCCAAAATGGTTCGTGGTATTTGGAAGAACGATATACCATGGACCTCGAGGACTATCGCAAAGATTACTAATATCCTAAAGGCACTAGCAATTACTATCAACATGAAGTAGGTAGAGTGAATCTCGGGTTCAGAACCCAGGAGTAGAATACCTACTACTAAGTAGCATCACGGGATGCTTTCGAGAATAAAGGCCAGAATCTCACACTGGGAACACAGATCATGGCTAGACCACTAGATGATCCCCTAAGCACTTAGGGTCATAATAATAATTCCAACATATATGTCGAGGCAATAATTATCTCAACACACCGATTAGTGTGGTTAATCTGGCCCAAAGGAACATCGAGGCGGGAGGAAGGAATTTGCAAATTGCTTCAAACTATTTAGAAACCTGGGATGACTCGGACAGCATAACGGCTGTAAATGCTCAGAAAAGATTTGAGACATTCACAAAAATGGTGGCATAACCACTCAGAAGCACAATATCAAGGTTCCGAGATCAACAATTAACATACGGAAGTAGTAGGAACTGAACTGAGACTTAAATCCAACAATCTTATAAGTCTACGGATTAGTAACACGTGATCCTGATGGGAAGAAGAGATAGCCTAGTTCTTAATCCCCGTAGAAGAGAAGATGATGTCTCAGATCAGAAGGCCATGAGGTATAAGGAGTAAAAAGAGCCTTACGTTCCATCCCACAATCAATTCCCTTATATAGCTAAAGAATTTCTAGACTCAACTTCGACCAGTTTGGCTTGGTAATCCTACAGGCAGTCAAGCTCTGATACCAACGCTGTCAGGACCCCGACTCAATGCCACATCGATCTAGCATGTAACACCTCATATCACTTTGCGGCCTCACGCACGGTATTCCCACGGGTGTCGCCTTACCTTAGCCCGGGACCGTTTGCGCCTTTTGGCACACGTATATGACAGTGTCGCTAGCATCCATATGATAAGGAGCCCGGGCTGACATGGCTAGTCGTAAACCCAAAGTGGCACAGACTTACAGGGACAGGCATCCATGACCCAGCATCGAACGTGTCGGTCATCAGCGAGTGAATCCAGGCTGTAGCACTGGGCTAGCAGGACTCCGGTGAACCGGGCTGTAGCGGGCTAACAGGACTCCGGTATTCATCGCGTGACATTTCCCCGAAGGGACAGACACAGGAACGAAGAAGGACACATGCCGGCCAGCCTAAGTGTTCCGGAGCAGTAGCAAGCTACCATGGCTCAGTGGAAACACTAGGAGACATTTCCCGGTAAGAGAGGCTACTAAGGATAAACAACTAGATAGTCAGATCCCACACATACCAAGCATTACAATAACATACACACAATATGCTCGATATGTGCAAATACAACATGGCATCACAAAATGACTCTACGACTCAAGTAGTTTATTCAATAGGCTCCGAGGAGCGAGATATTACAAACATGGGTCTCATAACCCAACACTCAGAGCATACAAATCAAAGCACAAGCGGAAGCTATCATGTCTGAGTACAGACGTCTATAAATGAAAAAGGCTGAAAAGCCTGACTATCTATCAGATCCTGCCGAGGGCACAAGATCGTAGCTGAGGTATCAAGCTAAACGTCGAAGTCCAAGCGGAACTACTAGTGAGACTGAAGTCTCTCTGCAAAAACATAAAATAGGCAAACGTGAGTACAAATGTACCCAGCAAGACTTACATCAGATCTATCTACACATGCATCATTATCAACAAAGGGGATGGTGGAGTTTGACTGCAGCAAGCCAGCTTTGACTCGGTGGCTATCCTGAACTACGACTGCAAGTAACTCTTTTGAGGTGGCGCACACGAGTCCACATATTCACCATATCAATACACCACTATGGATCCGCTCCCGTCTCCCTACGAGAACGCCATCCATAGCACTCACGCTTATCTTGCGTATTTTAGGGTATCCACTTTCACTTGTCTATGAACTATGCAATGGGGTCCAAGTTTCCATATCCGAGGAATCCGGCTATTCGAATAGATGATGTTAACCCTGCAGGGGTGTACTTCTTCACACACGCTCCCGCCACTTACCGCCCTGTACACGTCATGTACCTCGGCAACCTTCAAGCGGAAGCCGGGCGAGGGAGTCGGCCACGACCTGACTAACCGAACAAGTCTCTAGTCCAGGTTTATCGCCTATTCGGGTTCCATCCGCAAGGAGATCCGGCCGGGGTGTCGCTTACGGCCCCAAACGATGTGTGCAGGGTTCCCAAGCCCACCAACCGGGTGCCACTTGGTACACCGGGCCACTGTGCCTAGTCTGTCCCAAGCCCACCTGTACCGGGTGCCACTTGGTAGACTACTAACACTACCTACAAACACCAGAAACTAGTTGCAACTCCTGGACAGAGATCATGTTGATTAATAAGTCGAGAGGGGTCGAGTTACCGGAACCCAATGTGTGGTAGTAACTGGTCATGGATCACAAACACAGAACTCAGTTCCTGAGGACGGCTGCAATGAGACAACCCACCATGTACTCCTACATGGCCTCTCACCGCTACCTTTACCAAATCGTGTTCACACACTTAGCTCACACACAGTAGGACATGTTCACACGCCTCTGATTCATCCCCGATGAATCAGACCTGACTCAACTCTAAGCAGTAGCAGGCATGAACAAACAAGCATGAATGAGTAGGCACATCAGGGCTCAAACAACTCCTACTCATGCTAGTGGGTTTCATCTATTTACTGTGGCAATGACAGGTCATGCAAAGGATAAAGGGTTCAGCTACCGCAGCAAGTATCAAATATGTCGTTGTTGTCCTAATGCAGTAAAAGAGAGCAGGAGCGAGAGAGTGGGATTTTATCGGAATGAACAAGGGGGGTTTTGCTTGCCTGGCACTTCTGAAGATAACATTGAGTCTTCATCAGTGTCAACGATCACATCATCGGTATCACGTCTATCGAGAGGGGACAAATACCGGCAATACAGAAGGGAACACAATCAATGCAATGCACAATATGATGCATGATCATGACATGGCAAAATGAATGTGTTTTGAGCTAATGCAACTAGCAACAGATTAAATGAAGTTGGTTTGAATACAAGATTCAAATTTAAACTCCATATGTGATTATTCAAATGCCATTTAATTGATTTGTGCTAAACAGCAGCTATAAGTTGTTCTAACATGCATGAAAATGGTACAGATGGATTCCTTGAATTTTTCTGATAATTTTTCATATATAAATTATCTAATTTGGAGTTACGGTTGAATTTCTATGATTTTTAGAAGTTTTAGCTATTTTCTGGAATTTCCTGAATTATAATAAATCCAGAAAATGATTTATTGCGTCAGCACTAGGTCATGCTGATGTCAGCAGGTCAACTAGGCGGGTCCAGGTCAAACCTGACCAGTGGGGTCCACTGGTCAGTGACTGGGGCTGGATAGTGCCAATGACAGGTGGGGCCGGGTCAACAGACACGTCAGCACGGTCAAAGCTGACGTGTGGGCCCATGGTGGTTAGGTTAACACTTAACAGAAAATAATAAAAATTAACTAAGGGCGTGGGGCCCATACGTCAGTGGCTCTGGGGAGGGTTAGTTGGGTCATTAGTGGTTAACTAGACCGGGGTTAGGCCGACGGCTCGTCGCCGGTGAGGTCAGTGGCGGCGGAGCGCGTCGGGTTTCGCCCACAGGCGACCATTTGGACGGCGGATTGGTCCTACGCGTAGCTGGGGGTCGCGCGCGTCTGGTAGTGCAAGTGGGAGGAGCTGGGGTGGAGCGGGCTCGCCGGAGTCGAGCTCGTGGCGGCGGCCGGAGTTCGGGCAACGGCGGGTTCGGCGCTATGGTGCATGGGAGGAGGGGTTGGTGGGCGCTACGGGCTCGTGGAGACGTTCTGAGCACGATGGTGCACTCAGGTGGGAGCTCCAGTGGCTCTGGCCACGACGGCGACGAGGCACGGCGGCGGCGAGCTTCGGCCGTGGTGGAAGAAGGAGCTAGGGAACGAAATCAGGTGCGGGGAGTGAGGGGAAGAGAAGAGGAGCTCACGGGGAGTTCGTCGGCGGTCTCGGGGAGCTCGGGGAGGCGTCGGAGGCGGCGAATCGACAGCGGCGGTCCTCGGTGGCCGAGGAGGGGAAAAGCGTCGGGACGGCGCTTCGGGGCTTCTCCGGTCGCGTGAGCCGACGGGGAGGTCGAGGGAGGCACTGCGGAGCTCAGGAGCACGTCGGGGAGGAGAAGGGGTGGTGGTGGCCATGGGTACGGCGACGATGACGGCGAGCTCCGCTCGGTGGTGTGCGCGAGAGGGAAGCAGAGGAGGGAATGGGGTCCAGGGGGAGAGAGGAGAGGTGCAGGGGGCGAGGGGGAGTGCGTGGCGTCTCCGGGCGTCGAGGAGGGAGGCAACCAGGCAGGAGGTGGCCAGGGGGGGAAGCAGGAGGTGGCCGAGGCCTCTCGGGCGCGCGCCACGCCTCGCCTCTGTTCGTCCTCCTGGCAGAGGAGGAAGAGGACAAGGGGGAGGAGGTGGGCTGGGCCGGCTGGGCCGGCCAGATGGAGCTGGGCCAGGCTCTGGTGGGCTGCACGGTAAGGCCAGGTAACTTCCTTCTCTCTCTCTCTTTTTCTAATTATCTCAGTTTTCTATTATTCTGTAAATTTAGGGCTTTATTAAAAATACTCAGACACTTTCAAAAATCATGAAACTAATCATGGCTACTGTTTAGAATATATCCAACAGTAAACATTTTAGTTTATGATTATTTGAGCATTTGAAATATTTAATAGCATTTAAATGCCCAAATGAAAATACTATATGATTTGATTCAGTGACCAAATATGTCCTGCAAAAATATAAACCATTTTTGGTAGATGCTTCCACCTCAAACCAGAAATGTTGAACATTTTTAGAGGACATTTTGAGTTCAATGAAAAAAGGTTTTATTTTGACCCTAGTTGAATTCATTTGGTGCTAGGGCTTAGTCAATCCCCATCTCAGGTTTAAATGAAATTTAAACATGATGTAACACTCTAATACATGCACTAGGCATTGTCAGAACTAGGGATGTGACAAAAGGTCAGGGTCCAATCACATTCACTTAGTTCAAAAGATTCAACTGGAAGACATAGCTATAAGTGAATGATGTAGAGGACAAAAACAAATTAGTACATTGAAGATAAACATGAAGCCATGTTAATAATGAAGACAAATAAAATGCAAAGACTTTGCAAATGTAACACCAACAGAAGGTATTCCAAACAAAAATTTGGTGGTGGCGTTACCCACCGTATAGGAAATATTAGACCCAGACACGGCGCACAATTATCGTGGCGCTCTGAAGTCAAATTCTGCGTTAATGTATTCACACTTAGAGTGTAAGTCTTCATTTGTTGAAGATATACGTTGCTTCGTGTGTTTGCACATCTAAGTCATCAACATGCATAAGTGTTAGGATGTGTGCATGATCACAGGACATTTGAGGATTCCAAGATATTTAGCTCACACCGCAACTTGCAAAACCTTTTCTCATCCAAGGGCTTTGTGAAGATATCTGCCAGTTGCTCTTCAGTGGTGACGTGAATGATATCAATATCTTCCTTCATGACATGATCTCTGAGAAAGTGATGACGGATCTAAATGTGCTTTGTCTTCGAGTGCTGAACTGGGTTGTTGGCGATCTTGATGGTGCTTTCATTGTCGTAGTAGAGTGGCACTTGCTTCAGATGAATGCCATAATCTTTGAGTGTTTGCTTCATCCATAGAAGCTGAGCGCAGCAAGATCCAGCAGCAATGTATTCAGATTCAGCAGTGGAGAGAGATACACAGTTCTGCTTCTTTGAAGACCAACACACAAGTGATCATCCCAGAAAGTGACATGTGCCTGATGTAGACTTGCGATCCACCTTGTCACCAGCATAGTCAGCATCCGAGAATCCAACTAGATCAAACTTTGAGCCCTTTGGATACCATAATCCTAGTGTTGTGGTGTGAGCCAAATATCGAAGAATTCGCTTCACAGCTAAGTGATGCGATTCCTTTGGTGCCGCTTGGAATCGGGCACACATGCAAACACTAAGCATGATATCTGGCCTAGATGCACATAAATAAAGCAAATAACCAATCATGGAGCGGTATACCTTTTGATCGAACTCTTTACCATTGGTGTCAGAATCTAGATGACTCTTCGTAGGCATTGGCGTTGTATAACCTTCGCAGTCTTGCATTCCAAACTTCTTCAGGCAATCTTTGAGGTATTTCTCTTGATATATGAAGATGTGGTTGCGTTGCTGCCGTATTTGAAGACCAAGGAAGAACTTCAGCTCACCCATCATGGACATCTGATATTGCTCTTGCATCATGTATCCAAACTCATCACTGTATTTCTGATTAGTGCAGCCGAAGATAATGTCATCCACATATATTTGACACACAAACAGTTCACCATCATATGTCTTCGTGAAGAGCGTGGGATCAGGGAACCAGGTTTGAAGCCTTTGCTCTTTAGGAAGTCCTTGAGTGTGTCATACCAAGCACGAGGGGCTTGTTTGAGGCCATACAGTGCCTTGTTGAGCTTGTAAACCATGTCCGGATGTTTTGGATCTTCAAAGCCAGGCGGTTGTGCAACATACACTTCTTCTTCAATCTTGCCATTGAGAAAGTCACTCTTCACATCCATTTGATACAGAAGAATGTTATGATGATTTGCATAGGCCAACAGTATGCGTATAGCTTCAAGCCTAGCCACAGGAGCAATTGTTTCATCGAAGTCAATTCCTTCAACTTGGGTGTATCCTTGAGCAACGAGACGAGCCTTGTTTCTGACAACTTGACCATGCTCATCTTGCTTGTTGCGATATATCCATTTAGTGCCTATGATATTGTGCTTACGAGGATCAGGACGCTTGACCAGTCCCCATACATTATTCAGCTCAAACTGTTGAAGCTCTTCTTGCATAGCTTGAATCCATTCAGGTTCCATGAAGGCTTCATCAACTTTCTTAGGTTCAGATATTGAGATGAATGCAAAGTGTCCATAGAAATTTGCTAGTTGTGTTACCCTTGAACGAGTGAGTGGACCAGGTGCATTGATGCTATCAATTATTTTCTCAATCTGTACTTCATTTGCAACACGAGGATGAACAGGACGAAGATTTTGCTCTTGCCGATCATTTTCATCGTTAGAAGGATTGTCTTCAGGCTGATCAGGTGCAGAGATGATGAGTTCCTCTTCGGGCTGTGCTTCAGACGGTATGATTTCTCTAGTTCCCATAAGCTTGATGGATTCACTGGACGGAACTTCATCTAGCACATTTGGCAGGTGCTCTCTTTGCGAGCCGTTAGTCTCATCGAACCGCACATCCACAGTTTCAACCACTTTATAGTGAAAGAGGTTGAAGACTCTGTAGGAGTGTGAATCCTTTCCGTATCCAAGCATAAAACCTTCATGTGCTTTCGGTGCAAATTTTGAAGTATGATGTGGATCCTTGATCCAGCACCTGGCACCAAATACTCTGAAGTAACTGACATTTGGCTTCTTACCAGTGAGGAGCTCGTAGGATGTTTTGTTCAGAAGCTTGTGAAGATAAACACGGTTGATGACATGGCATGCAGTATCAATGGCTTCAGGCCAGAACTTTCTTGGAGTCTTGTATTCATCGAGCATCGTCCGGGCCATCTCAATGAGTGTTCTGTTCTTGCGTTCCACAATGCCATTCCGTTGTGGCGTGTACGGAACTGAGAACTCATGAGTGATGCCCAAAGTATCAAGATAAGTGTCGAGGCCGGTGTTCTTGAATTCAGTGCCATTGTCACTTCTGATGTGCTTGATCTTGACGCCATAGTTGTTCGTGGCTCGATTGGCGAAGCATCTGAAGACATCCTGCACTTCAGTCTTGTAGAGGATTATATGCACCCATGTATATCTTGAATAATCATCAACAATGACGAAGCCATAGAGACAAGCAGTAGTAGTAAGAGTTGAGTAATGAGTGGGACCGAAGAGGTCCATGTGTAGCAGTTCGAAGGGTTGAGTCGTTGTCATGATTGTCTTCGAGGGATGCTTGGCCCTCATCATCTTTCCAGCTTCGCAGGCACCGCATAAGTGATCCTTCTTGAACTTGATGCCTCGATGCCTATGATGTGCTTCTTCTTTGCAAGAGTATGCAAGTTCCTCATGCCAGCATGCCCTAGCATCCGATGCCAGAGCCAGCATTCTGAAGCTTTTGCAAGAAGACATACGACAAGTTGTGGTCCTGCTGAGAAATCTACCATGTACAAATTATCTTTCCGATACCCTTCAAAGACTAGAGACTTGTCAGATTCCATTAGAACAAGGCAATGATATTTTCCAAACAGCACAATCACATTCAAATCGCAAATCATTGAGACAGACATTAAGTTGAAACCAAGGGATTCAACAAGCATCACTTTATCCATGTGCTGATCCCTTGAGATTGCAACTCTACCTAGATCCAATACCTTGCTTTTACCAGTATCAGCAAATGTGATGTGACTCTTGTTAGATGGATGTAAGGTTGAGTCCATGAGAAGACTTCACTTGCCAGTCATGTGATTAGTACATCCGCTGTCAATACTCCATTCTGAAGCAGCTGGTGTCATACCCTACAGTGCAGTTAGGGGGATAGGCTTCACGAAGAGAATTGTGAAGCATAAACATTTGACGAGCAAGTGGATTATGAAAGCTTAGATCAAGGTTAGGACTGATAGGGCAAGTAGCAAGTGACTCAGGAATAAAATACATAATAAGACCATTTGGGCATTTGATCTTGCGCCCTACAAGATGTTTAAGGTCCCCAGCAATAGCTTCAGACGCATTTGATTTTCGGCTAGAGACCCTTCCCTACAAAAGAGAGTTAAGCTTTCTTAGCCACCCACATCTTCAAGGGTGGCTTCGAAGCAATGAGTCTAAGTGCAGCATCTGAGAACTTTGGCTTTGGAGCCCTAGCAAATAGTCTTGCAGGTGGACAATAGTACTCATAAGAATAAGCAGAGTAGTTCTTGGTCTTATGAACATGGCGGTTTGATGAAACACGCTCATATTCATAGGCCTGAGTATGGTTTCCCTGCAAAACATTTGCGTTAGTGCGACTCAGGTGAGTCTTCTGTCTGTATGAAGCCTTTGGACCATATGAAGCCCGTGGTCTGGGGTTTGTCTTCTTCACTTGTGGTGTCATGACGACATACACAGGAAGATTTTCTAGACACTTTTTCGGCACCCAGAATTTCTTCATAGGTGGCCCATTCCTACAGTTAGTACCAATATACATGGCAAACACTTCACCATTCCGTTTCTTAAAAAAATTATAGTTTGCATCAAAAGATTCATCAATAACAATGGGATTAGCACAACTGAAGCCAGATAGGGTGGAGGGATCCACTGAAGGTTCCTTTGCAGCAACCCATGTGGTTTTGGGGTACTGCTCTTGTTTCCAGTAAGAGCCATCATCATTCATTTTCCTTTCGAACCCAACACCCTATTTCCTAGGGTTTCGGTTCAGTATCTGCCTTTTGAGGACATCACATAGTGTCTAATGCCCTTTGAGACTTTTGTACATCCCTGTTTCAAGCAATGTCTTCAACCTAGCATTTTCATCAGCAACAGGAGTGGCATCCTCAGCAGAGGATTTAGTTACCACATAAACAGTTGAAGATATTGCAACAATAGCAGAAGTAGAACATCCAGCAACAGAAGTAGTGTTATCATGCTCAATGCATTTAAGACATGGTGGTTCAAATCCTTCCTGAGCGGAACAGATCTGTTTGGCGCGAAGTGACTCGTTTTCCTTTTGAAGATCTTCATGAGCCGCTCTCAATTTCTCAAGATCTTGCTTCCTTTGAAGATAATCATAGGAAAGCTTTTCATGAGTTGTTGAGAGC
This sequence comes from Triticum aestivum, assembly GCF_018294505.1. Classification (NCBI taxonomy): domain Eukaryota; kingdom Viridiplantae; phylum Streptophyta; class Magnoliopsida; order Poales; family Poaceae; genus Triticum; species Triticum aestivum. The sequence goes on along the minus strand of NC_057803.1, from coordinate 342,848,746 downwards.
GTTTCATGACGACTTTCAAGTTCCTCATACTTAACATGAAGATTTTTTATGTCTTCAATTAAGGACAGAGATCGAGTAATTTCAGAGGTCATCGCTTTTGTCTAACGGTTTTTGAATATGTTCCATAGTTTTCTATTGTTCAGTTGCAATTTTAGCAAGTGTTTTGTAGCTGGGTTTGGAACCACAATCAGAGTCATCTTCACTGGATGTTTGATAGTGAGTAGTGTGTGAGTTTACCTTGGCACCGCGTGCCATGAAGCAGTAGGTGGGTGCGGAGTTGTCCTTGTCATTAGCGTCGGCATCAGTGATGAAGTCATTGTCTTCAGTGTTGAAGATGGACTTGGCAACGTAGGCTGTAGCCAGACTTGCAACGCCAGAGTCGGACTCATCCTCAGACTCCACCTCCGCCTCCTCAGAAGCTGACTCCTCCTCAAAATCCATTTTCTTGCCAACAAAAGCACGAGCCTTGCTAGATGAGCTCTTCTTGTGTGATGAAGACTTTGAGTATTTCTTCTTCTTCTTGTCGTTACAATCATATTCCTTGCTCTTCTTCTTCTTCTTCTTCTTGTTCTCATTGCCCCACTGCGGACACTCTGACCAGGTTTCTTGCACTTGTGGCATGTTCTCTTCTTGTAGTCATGAGCAGAAGCTTCATCATTCCTTGAGCTGGATCGTGAAGACTTTCTGAAGCCTTTCTTCTTGGTGAATTTCTGGAACTTCTTCACCAGCATAGCAAGCTCCTTTCCAATGTCTTCAGGATCATCAGAACTGCAATCATATTCTTCTTCAGATGAGGAAACATCTTTTGGCTTCAAAGCACGAGTTCGCCCATAGTTGGGACCGTAGATGTCTCTTTTCTCAGAAAGCTGAAACTCATGTGTGTTGAGCCTTTAAAGTATGTCAGACGGATCAAGTGTCTTGAAGTCAGGGCGTTCTTGAATCATCAGAGATAGGGTGTCAAATGAGCTGTCAAGTGATCTTAGGAGTGTCTTGACGACTTCATGCTTGGTGATCTTAGTAGCGCTGAGAGCTTGAAGCTCCTTTGTGATGTCAGTGAGTCGATCAGACGTGAGCTGAACATTCTCATTGTCGTTTCTCTTGAAGTGGTTGAAGAGGTTGCGAAAGACACTGATTCTTTGATCTCTCTGGGTTGAGACGCCTTCGTTGACCTTGGATAGCCAGTCCCAAACTAGCTTGGATGTTTCCAGAGCACTCACACGGCCATACTGTCCTTTGGTCAGATGACCACAGATGATGTTCTTGGCAGTGGAATCCAGTTGAATGAACTTCTTGACATCAGCAGCGGTGACACCTTTGCCAGCCTTGGGGACGCCATTCTTGACGACATACCAGAGGTCGACATCAATGGCTTCCAGATGCATGCGCATCTTATTCTTCCAGTAGGGATATTCAGTTCCATCGAAGACTGGGCACACATCGGATACTTTGATTATCCCTGCAGTCGACATAGCTAAAAGTCCAGGTCGTTAAACCGAATCACACAGAACAAGGAAGTACCTTGCTCTGATACCAATTGAAAGTGCTAGTGATCGACTAGAGGGGGGGGGGTGAATAGGCGATTTCTATGAAATTCTTCAAAACATGGAAGTTTCAAAGACAAACGATAGAAATAAACCTATTACCATACAACGGAAAGTAGACTACACTAAGCAAGCCATAGTTAAGTATTCATTGAAATGAAAGCACAAAGACTAATAGCAGCTAGGCAGTATAGATCAGGATGGAAGATAGTATGAAGCCAATCAGAACAAGCAGTCACACAGTGAAGACAAATAGATAATGCAAATAGGCAATGACTTCACAAGGACCAATATGCAAATAAAGAGATGGGAAGGATAGAACCAGTGGCTTGTTGAAGACAATGATTTGTTAGACCAGTTCCAGTTGCTGTGACAACTGTACGTCTGGTTAGGGAGGCTGAGATTCAACTCAGAAGACCGTGTCTTCACCTTATTCCCCTTAAGCTAAGGACACCCAGTCCTCGCCCAATTACTCTGGTAAATCTTCAAGGTAGACTTCCAAACCTTCACAGACTTCATTCATCGGCGATCCACAATGACTCTTGGATGCTCAGAACGTGATGCCTAACCAGCTGGAGGATTCACAGTCCTCAAGTGTAATAAGTCTTCAGATCACACAGGCAGGAAGACTTCAGTGATGCCTAACCCTCTTAGCTCTGGGTGTTTAGGGCTTTGTCCTCGCAAGGATTTCTCTCTCAAAGGCTTCGAGGTGGGTTGCTCTCAAACGACAAAAGCCGTGAACTAACTCTGAGCAGCCAACCAATTTATGGTGTAGGGGGTGGGCTATTTATAGCCACTAGGCAACCCGACCTGATTTGTCCGAAATGACCCTGGGTCACTAAGGAACTGACACATGTTCCAGCGGTCAGATTTCAAACACACACGACAACTTTACTTGAGCTACAAGCAAAGCTGACTTATCCAGCTCTAGATAAGATTTGCTCTCATTGTCTTCGCTCGAAGACGTAGGATTTTGGTTAAGCATCACTTTAGTCATTCTGACCGGTTCACTTGGACCCCACTTAACAGTACGGTGGTTCCTATGACTCAACAAACAAGAAAAAGAATGACGAAACAACTAAGTCTTCGCGCTCCATAGTCTTCACGCGATGTCTTCTCTTGTCATAGTCTTAAATGTGAATGTCTTCACATACCACCTTTGACTTCAATGTCTTCATACATTTTTAGGGGTCATCTCCGGTAGGAAAACCGAATCAATGAGGGACTTCTACCTGTGTTATCCTGCAATTCTCACAAACACATTAGTCCCTCAACCAAGTTTGTCGTCAATACTCCAAAACCAACTAGGGGTGGCACTAGATGCACTTACAGGGATGCCTTCCAGGGCATCCCCAAGCTTAGGCTTTTGGTTATCCTTGAACTTTACCTTGGGGTGCCTTGGGAATCCACAAGCTTAGGCTCTTGCCACTCTTTTGATGTAGGGTAGGAACCATAATCGGCCGATCTTTCACGAAAGGAGCAGATCTCGCGACGAACACAAAGAACACGAGGAGGGAAACGAGGGGAAAATCACAAGGGGAACACAAGAGAACACTCAAACCAAAAAGTATGATCATACATGCGCTAGATCCATGAACACAAAGGGAGATACAATATCCAAAGTCAACAACGGATGATACATGAGGTAACCAGTCTTCTCCATGAGGAGGTCTTAAATCCACGAGGGGATCTTCTCCACAAGGAGGTCTTGAATCCAAAGGGATCTTCTCTGAAGAGGGGACGCGGTCTCTCTCGTGGAGTAGATCCGATGTGGATGAGCAATGCTCTGTAACACCCCGGATGTAACTTACCATATTTGTACTCCAACTCTTGCCATTTTTGGCTCTAAGTTATGATTTTCCCTTCATGGTTGGGTCTTGTCTTCGTTTTACATTTTGTTCATGTCATGCATTTCATATCATGCCATCATGTGCATCTCATTTGCATACGTGTTCGTCTCATGCATCCGAGCATTTTCCTCGTTGTCTATTTTGCAATCCGTCACTCCTATGTCCTCCGGCGCCCCCTTTTGCCTCTTTTCATGTGTGGGTGATAAACATTCCCGGAATGGACTGAGATTTGCCAAGCGGCCTTGGTACACCACCATAGACCGCCTGTCAAGTTTCGTGCCATTTGGAGTCTGTTTGATACTCCAACGGTTAACCGGGGAACCGTAAAGGCCTCGTGTGTGTTGCAGACCAACACCCCTCCAAAGTGGGCCAATAACCCATCCAAACCTATCCCATGTCCTCCGTCGTTGGATCATGATCGCGTGGTCGAAAACTACACCTCATTTGGACACTCCCACCTCCTTCTAGGTATAAATATGTGCACCCCCCTCCAAAATTCGAGCGAAACCCTAGCCTTCTTCCACCCCGCGCTGCCGGACACGTCCGGTCCGGCCGGACAAAACGCGCCGCCGCCCTGAGCCTCTCAGAGCACGCTACGTGGACCCAAGCCGCCCCGGCGCCGCCGGCCCACCACGGCCCACCGCGGGCCCCCGAGGCCCGGTCGTCCCTGCCGCCGCCTCTCCTCCCGGCCCGCGCGCCGCTCCGCGCCTTTCGCCGCCCGACCTAGTGCACGCCGCCACCTGAGGGTCTCACCGCCGACCGCCACCCCGTCGTCTCCGGCCGTGTCGCCCCGCCGCCTTCGCCGTTCGCTGCCGCGGGAGCCGTGCCCTGGCGACCGGATCCAGTCCCCCCGTCCTTCTCCTCCAGATCCGGCGAGCCCCGGCCGTTCCGGCCTTCTCCATCCACCCCGGCACCCGTCTCCGGCGAGTTCGAGCTCACTCCAGCGAACCTTGGGATCCGTGCCAAGAGCAAACCCTAGATCTGGATCCAGAGATTGACCCCGAAAATCCACTAAGTCCTTTTTCTGCTACAATTTCAGGTCATGTTCATCATGCCATAACTTGTTGCATACTACTCCGTTTTGCGCATGCTATATATCAAAATGTTCATCCGGATGTGCTCTTCATCTTGTTCCATTGTGCCATGCTTGTTTCACTCCATCTTGATGCCCAAATCGTTGATGCAAGAGTGCTATAAAATCTTAGATGCTGATTCTTAGCAGAGTATGAGCATTTGTCATTTTTGCTACATTTGTTGTGTGCTGCATATGGGCATGAGATCTACATGTGTTTTGGGCTATGCCATGCCACATTTACAGGGGTGTATTCCATGTATTTTTGTGATCAATGTGGTGACTAGCACAAGCATGCAAAGTAGCTCTCGTGATATTCAGTACATGGGATGTGTAAAGATTACCCCTCTTGCGACATGCCTACTATGCGGTTATGCCTCTAAGTCGTGCTCCGACACGTGGGTGTTACAAGTTGGTAATCTGAGCCTTCCCCGACTTAGGAGCCCCTGCTTGATCGAATCGCTGACGTTGTTGAGTCTAGAACAAAATGTTTTGAGTCTTATAGGATTATATATATCGGAGAGTAGGATTCTTTTTACTCCTCAGCCCCTTCGTCACTCTAGCGAGGCCTCCTATCATAGAGTTTTGACTCTTCTCTTCTCAAATTTCACTAATTTTTTTAGGATCATGCGGGTATCTTGGAATCATTCCGATGGTTTTGTGACGAGCACATTGTTGTTGGTGCCTCCTAACATTTAGGGGTTGTGGCAGTGTCCCGGGGGGTTGAGCTCCGAGGTGTTGTCGTCATAATTTTATCGTTGCAGTTCTTGAATACCTGAGTTCGCCGACATCTAAAATCTCCTTTATGCAGTTGTTGGTGAGATAACCTCGACGCCACCCAGTACTGGGGCGGGAGTTCGGGAGTATTGCCATAACTCGTATAACGGATGCTTTTCGAAGGTTGAGGTAAACGATTTCCGAAGGTTTCTTGGTTATGTGTTGAAGGATGGATACAGCTGGATGTAGGATTTGCTAGTTTTGGGTGAGATATTATGCTTCCCCTGTATCCCCAACACCTGATTGCATAACCAGAAAGTTTCGGGAGTTTCATAGGTGGGAATTCATGTAGCTCTAGTATTTCTTCCCGCATATATTTGGTTTGTGATTGGGTAATCCTTACCAAATTTTTGTTCATATCCATACCTTGTTGCTTTATTCACCCATCTCTATCCAAGTGGCTTCTCAATTTATGGAAGTGTGATGATTTACTTTGGAATGCATTCGTTCATTCTTGTTCCAATGTTAAGGCTATATGTTGCAATTTCGATCCATTGATTCAGCTTGAATATATGTCTTTTAAGATGCTAACGGATGTCAACCTCTTCAGGATGGCTCCTCCAACGCGCCAGAATCGGAACCTCCGCCACCATCTCCACCTCCGGAGGCATGGCAAGCTGTCATGGCCGCCGCCAACGCCAACATGCAGATGCTTTTGCAACTCTTGCAAGAGCGCAACCAAGGAAATCAAGGCCAAGGCAACAATCAGCCGCAGTTTGCTATGCTCAATTAGTTCCTCGCAAACCAGCCCAAGTCTTTCAGCAACTGTGTCGAGGCCACAGACGCCAGCGATTGGCTCGTGGATATCTGCAAACATTTTGAGTGTAGCAATGTCAGGCTTGAGGACTTTGTCAAGTTTGATTCGTTCCAACTCAAAGACCAAGCTTCCGTGTGGTGTCAACAATACAGAGATTCCAGAGGAGGTCGTGTGATTACCTGGGATGATTTCTGCCGAGACTTCAAAGCTCACCACATTCCACAAAGTGTTGCTGAGAGTAAGCGCGAGGAGTTCCGCAATCTCAAGCAAGGCAGCATGTCTGTTTACCAATACACCATCCTGTTTTAGAGGCTCGCTCGCTTCGCTAAACAAGACGTCCCTGACGAGAAGAGCATGATTTATTAATTCAGAGGTGGCCTCATAGAAGATCTGCAATTAGCTCTCATGCTTTTTGAGCCGACCAAGTATGATGAATTCTACAACATGGCACTAAAGCAAGAGGCCGCTCAGCTCAAGTGCGATGCTTCTAAGAAGAGAGTCAGGGATGCAACTCAATCGTCTTCTTCATCTCAGTGGCAGCTAAGCAACAGAAGTTCTGGTTGCCTCCTGCTCCTCCGTTCCGTCAGCCTTACCAGCAGAAGAGTAAAGGTGGCAATGGATCTTCCCACCCACCCAACCCAGGCTATCAGAGCAAAGCACAACTCATGCTCCAAGGTCAAGTGCTCCTTATCACCGTCCGCTCTTAGAGGTTACTTGCAAAAAGTGTCAGCAGAAAGGGCACTATGCAAACAAATGCTTCAACCAAAGGAGCCTTCCGCCTCCTCCTCCTGTGAGATCTGCCAGCAATGTAATGGTCACGCATAATCCCAAGTTTACAAAGGTCAACATGATGAACACAACTCAGGCAGAGAACTCTTCAGAAGTGATCATGGGTAATCTTCATGTTAATGATATTCCTGCAAAAGTTCTTTTTGACACTGGTGCATCACTCAGTTTCATCTCAAGACCATTTGCATCTAAGAATGAGTTGGCTTTCCAAGTTTTGCCAAATATGTTAGCAGTTGTCTCACTGGGTAAACACATGAACGCTAACTCCATAGTTCTGAATGTGTCTATAAAGATGGGCGACTATAAATTTCTGTCCTCTCCAATTGTTCTTGGTAACTCAGATATTGATCTAATTCTCAGCATGGCCTGGCTTTCTAAGCACAAGGATCGGCTTGATTGTGCTGCCAGGTAGATTCAATTGACACACTCGTCTGAGGATGTGATCATCTATGCCGCTCGTGATGAAACTATTTTCTCTTAATGAGAAGGGTGAGTTGAATGCCATCTCTCAGATTCCAGTCGTTTGTGAATATCAAGACGTCTTTCCAGAAGAGCTTACGGGAATGCCTCCTCACCGGCCAGTTGAATTCGTTATCGATCTTGAGCCTGGCACGGAACCTGTTTGCAAATGTACTTACAAGCTTGGACCAGAAGAGTTGAAGGAGCTGAAGAAACAACTCGATGTACAAGAGCGTATGGGTCTGATCCGACCGATTTCTTCTCCATGGGGTTGTGGTGTTCTTTTTGTCAAGAAGAAGGATGGCACAGACCGACTTTGTGTCGACTACCGTCCATTGAAGAAGAAAACAATAAAGAACAAGTACCCACTTCCCAACATCAATGAGCTTTTCGAGCAACTTAAAGGTGCCCAAGTATTCTCAAAGCTTGAACTCCGTATGGGTTATCATCAGATTCGCATTCGTGAACAAGATATCCCCAAGACAGCATTCAAAACAAGCTATGGTTCTTATGAATATACTGTCATGTCTTTCGGTCTTGTCAATGCTCCTTCAACGTTCTATCGCATGATGAACTTCATCTTCAACCCTTACACAAATGATTTCGTCTTGGTGTATCTCAATGATATTTTGGTCTTTTCGAAGAACAAGGAGGATCATGCCAAGCACTTGAGATTGGTGCTGGACAAACTCAGAGAACATCAGTTCTATGCGAAGTTTTCAAAGTGTGAGTTTTGGCTCGATGAGGTTCTCTAACTTGGCCATATCATCTCCGCCAAGGGCATAGCTATTAATCCTGAGAAGGTGTCTGCAATTGTGAATTGGGAACGGCCTCAGAATGTCAAGCAGCTCCGCAGCTTTCTTGGGCTTGCAAGCTATTGTCGAAGATTCGTTGAGAATTTCTCTAAGATTGCAAAGCCTCTTTCCAACCTCCTGCAGAAGCATGTGAAGTATGTCTGGATGCCTGAATGTGACGCGACTTTCAACACCCTCAAAGAGAAGTTAATCACATCTCCTGTTTTGACTCCTCCCGATGAATCCAAACCATTCGAAGTTTTCTGTGATGCCTCACTGTAAGGTCTCGGTGCTGTGTTAATGCAAGAGAATAAATTTGTGGCTTATACCTCTCGCCAGTTGAAGCCCAACGAAAAGAACTACCCCACTCACGACCTTGAGTTGGCGGCAGTTGTCCATGCTCTTTTAACATGGAGACATCTCTTGTTGGGAAGGAAAGTGGACATCTTCACTGATCATAAGAGCCTCAAGTACATCTTCACTCAACCCAACCTCAACCTCAGACAGACTCGTTGGGTCAAAATGATTCAAGAGTATAATCCGAGTATTGAATATACTCCAGGAAAGGCCAATGTCATTGCAGACGCGTTGAGCAGGAAGGCTTACTGCAACAGTTTGATTCTCAAGCCCTTCCAACTGGACCTTTGTGAAGCTTTCCACAAACTTAACCTCCAAGTTGTTCCTCAAGGTTTTCTTGCCAACCTCCAAGTCTCTCCTACTTTGGAAGATCAAATTCGTGAGGCACAACTGCTTGATGCAGTGGTGAAGAAGGTGAAAAATGGGATTGCCAAGAGCCAACCTAAGTACAAGTGCTATCGCCTTGATGACAAAGATACTCTATTCTTCGAGGATTGAATTGTTGTTCCTAAAGGTGACCTTCGTAAAGTCATTATGAACGATGCTCACAATTACCTTCTATCCATTCATCCTGGTGGTACAACGATGTACCATGACCTCAAGCAGTCATATTGGTGGACTCGAATGAAGCGCGAGATTGCTCAGTTCATGAATGAATGTGATGTCTACAGAAGAGTGAAAGCAGAACACCAATGACCAGCTGGTCTCCTTCAACCTCTTGCCATTCCAGAATGGAAGTTTGACCATATTGAGATGGACTTCGTGACTAGATTTCCCAAGTACAAACGTGGAAATGATGCTATCTTTGTTGTCATCGACAAGCTTACTAAAGTGGCTCATTTCCTTCCTATCAAAGAATCTATCACAACAGCTCAGTTGGCAGAGCTATACACCTCCAGGATTGTCTCCTTGCATGGCATTCTGTAGTTGATATCTTCAGATCGTGGAAGCATCTTTACTTCTAAGTTCTGGGATTCCTTCCAGAAGGCCATGGGCACAAACATTCACTTCAGCACAACCTTTCATCCTCAAACTAGTGGACAAGTCGAGCGAGTAAATCAAATTCTTGAAGATATGCTCAGGGCTTGTGTCATTTCCTTCGGTATGAAGTGGGAAGATTGTCTTCCATATGCCGTGTTCTCCTACAACAATAGCTTCCAAGCGAGTTCGGGCAAGGCCCCATTCGAGATTCTCTATGGCAGAAAGTGTCGTACTCCTCTTAATTGGTCAGAGACTGGTGAACGCCAACTTCCTGGCAATGACTTAATCACAGAAGCTGAAGAAATGTGCAAACTCATCCGTGAAAATCTCAAACCCGCGCAATCGCGTCAGAAGAGTTACTATGATAGCAAGCATCGTGACTTGGCTTTCGAGATCGGAGACCATGTCTACCTCCGCGTCTCTCCAATGAAAGGTACTCGTCGCTTTGGTATCAAAGGGAATCTTGCTCCTAGATACGTGGGTCCTTTCAAGATCATTGGAAAAAGAGGCGATCTCGCCTATCAACTTGAGCTTCCATCCAACTTCGCGAACGTGCATGACGTGTTTCACGTGTCACAGCTTCACAAGTGTTTTGAGACTCCTGACTGCACCATCAACTTCGAAGAGATTGATCTCCAAGAAGACCTGTCTTATCATGAGCATCTCGTTGCTATTATTGAAGAAACCGAGCGCAAGACTCGCAACAAGTCTATCAAATTCCTGAAAGTGAAGTGGTCACATCATTCCGACCGAGAAGCCACCTGGGAACGCGAGGACCACCTCCGTTCCGAATATCCGAGTTCTTTCAGTCCTAGATCTTGGGACGAGATCCTTTCATAGTGGTGGAGTGTTGTAACACCCCGGATGTAACTTACCATATTTGTACTCCAACTCTTGCTATTTTCGGCTCTAAGTTATGATTTTCCCTTCATGGTTGGGTCTTGTCTTCGTTTTGCATTTTGTTCATGTCATGCATTTCATATCATGCCATCATGTGCATCTCATTTGCATACGTGTTCGTCTCATGCATCCGAGCATTTTCCCCGTTGTCCGTTTTGCAATCCGTCACTCCTATGTCTTCCATAGCCCCCTTTTGCCTCTTTTCGTGTGCAGGTGTTAAACATTCTCGGAATGGACCGAGATTTGCCAAGCGGCCTTGGTACACCACCGGTAGAGCGCCTGTCAAGTTTCGTGCCATTTGGAGTCCATTTGATACTCCAACGGTTAACCGGGGAACCGTAAAGGCCTCGTGTGTGTTGCAGCCCAACACCCATCCAAAGTGGCCCAATAACCCATCCAAACCTATCCCATGTCCTTAGTCTTTGGATCACAATCACGTGGTCGAAAACTACACCTCATTTGGACACTCCCACCTCCTTCTAGGTATAAATATGTGCACCCCCTCCAACATTGGGGCAAAACCCTAGCCTTCTTCCACCCTGCGCCGCCGGACACGTCCGGTCCGGCCGGACAAAACGCGCCGCCGCCCTGAGCTCTCAAAGCACGCCACCTGGCCCCGAGCCGCCCCAGCACCGCCGGCCCGCTGCAGCCCGCCGCGGGCCCCGAGGCCCGGTCGTCCCCGCCGCCGCCTCTCCTCCCGGCCTGCGCGCTGCCCCGCGCCTTTCGCCGCCCGACCCAGTGCGTGCCGCCGCTTGAGGGTCTCGCCGCCGACCGCCGCCCCGTAGTCTCTGGCCGCGTCGCCTCGCCGCCTCCGCCGTTCGCCGCCTCGGGAGCCGCGCCCCGGCAACCGGATCCGGTCCCCCCCATCCTTCTCCTCTAGATCCGGCGAGCCCCGCCCGTTCCGGCCTTCTCCATCCACCCAGGCGCCCGTCTCCGGCGAGTTCAAGCTCACTCCGGCTAACCTCGGGATCCGCGCCAAGAGCAAACCCTAGATCTTGATCCAGAGGTTGACCCCGGAAATCCACTAAGTCCTTTTTCTGCTACAATTTCAGGCCCTGTTCATCATGCCATAACTTATTGCATACTGCTCCGTTTTGTGCATGCTATATATCAAAATGTTCAACCGGATGTGCTCTTCATTTTGTTCCATTGTGCCATGCTTGTTTGAGTCCATCTTGATGCCCAAATCGTTGATGCAAGAGTGCTATAAAACGTTAGATGCTGATTCTTAGCAGAGTATGAGCATTTGTCATTTTTTCTACATTTGTTGTGTTCTGCATATGGGCATGAGCTCTACATGTGTTTTGGGCTATGCCATGCCATCTTTACAGGGGTGTATGCCATGTATTTTTGTGATCAATGTGGTGACTAGCACAAGCATGCAAAGTAGCTCCCGTGATATTGCTGATTTCAGGGACTTCGAATTTCACAAAGTCATTGCTCTGCTGATATTTTTATGCCATGTATTCATGATGCTATAGAGTGATCCATGCTTGTTTTGAGTATCTCTAGTAAGGATGATTTTGACATATGGTTATGCTCTATCCATCCATGCCCGTGTTTTCATTTATGGAGTGACCTAGCATGTCTTAATCTTGCTCTACTTTTGCTATAAAATGTTCCTGGCAGATTTTTTACGTGTTAATCAATTTTGCCAAGGTTTTTGTAGTTGATCCATGCATGCTATGAGCTTGTTCTTGCCTTGGTTATCTTCTTGAACATGCCATCTTGCTGATTCTATGCTTATCTTGTCATGCAATACCTTGTGTTGAGTGAATCGAGCTCACAAAGATGCCTTCATAATTCTGTTTATGCCATGCTCAGTTTTCTGCCAAGTCTGAATCTGTTAACGAAACTTGCTATGTTTACATGGGTGACATCATGTCGTCTGATACTTTTTGGCGTATGGTCAGTAAGGGAGTTTTGTTCTATGCTTTGAGTAGATTCATGCCATGCCTTTGTTTGCTATGATCTGTTCGTGTAGCATGTTGTTTGCTTGCTCTAAACATTGCTTCCTGATGTTAATTCCTGGCATGTTAGTATTTTCACTAAGTCTGTGATGCTGATATCTTTTGCACTTTCGCCATGCTTGTTTGAACCTGCTCTTGTGTGATTTAGCCGTAGCTCAGTGTTCATCTTTTGTCAAGCATCTTAAGTAGATCACTGCCATGTGATTTGTTGTTATGTTGGAGTGCAGTAGCTTAGTTTCTTGTTGCACTCTAGATGGCATCGTGCTGTTAATCGCAGAATTGCGCCATTCTTGTTTTGCTTGCCATTTGCAAACCGTGCATCCGATTCCGGTGATCTTTATATCGATTTCGATCGAAATCAACTCATCTTTCCAACGACATACTTGGTTTGCCATGTTGATGTCTGGTTCAATATTTTCCTTCCGGAGCACGCATATGCATTGCATATCACATCCCGCATATCATGCCATGTTTTGCATCATGTTGCTTGCGCATTGCACCGTGGTTGATTGTTGTTTCCTTTGCTTGTGTTCTTGCCTTGGGTAGAGCCGGGAGACGAGTGCGTGATCGAGGAACTCGTTGAGTACGCTTACGAGGATCAAGCTTTCGTCAACTCGGAGAACTTTGCAGGCAAGATGGCCATACCCTCGAAATCACTTCTATCTTTGCTTGCTAGTTGTTCGCTCTATTGCTATGCCATGATACCGACAACTTGCTATAACATGCCTCCCATATTGCCATGTCAAGCCTCTAACCCACCTTTCCTAGCAAACCGTTGTTTGGCTATGTTACCGCTTTGCTCAGCCCCTCTTATAGCGTCGCTAGTTGCAGTGAAGATGGAACTTGTTCCATGTTGGAACATGGTTATTGCTGGGATATCATTATTATATCTTGTTTACTTTAATGCATCTATATACTTGGTAAAGGGTGGAAGGCTCAGCCTTATGCCTGGTGTTTTGTTCCACTTTTGCCGCCCTAGTTTCCGTCATACCTGTGTTATATTCCTTGATTTTGCATTCCATACGCGGTTGGGTGATATGGGAACCCCTTGACAGTTCGCCTTGAATAAAACTCCTCCAGCAAGGCCCAACCTTGGTTTTACCATTTGCCACCTAAGCCTTTTTCCCTTGGGTTCCGCGGACTCAAGGGTCATCTTTATTTTAAACCCCCGAGCCAGTGCTCCTCTAAGTGTTGGTCCAACCTGTCAGCAGCCTGTGGCCACCAGGGGCAACTCTAGGTTGGCCTACCGGAATCTTGGACAATCCGGTGTGCCCTGAGAACGAGATATGTGCAGCTCCTATCAGGATTTGTTGGCACATTCAGGTGGCTTTGCTGGTCTTGTTTTACCATTGTCGAAATGTCTTGTAACCGGGATTCCGAGTCTGATCGGGTCTTCCTGGGAGAAGGAATATCCTTTGTTGACCGTGAGAGCTTGTGATGGGCTAAGTTGGGACACCCCTGCGGGGTTTTGAAATTTCGAAAGCCGTGCCCACGGTTATGGGAAGATGGGATTTGTTAATATCCAGTTGTAGAAAATTTGACACTTAACTTAATTAAAATGAATCAACCGCGTGTGTAGCCTTGATGGTCTCTTTTGGCGGAGTCTGGGAAGAGAACACAGTCTCGTGTTATGCTTGGACGTAAGTAGTTTCAGGATCACTTCTTGATCATTTTAGCTTCTCAACCGTGCTTTGCTTCTCTTCTCGCTCTCATTTGCGTAAGTTAGCCACCATACATGCTAGTGCTTGCTGCAGCTCCACCTCACTACCTTTTTCTACCCATAAGCTTAAATAGTCTTGATCGCGAGGGTGTGAGATTGCTGAGTCCCCGTGACTCACAGATTACTTCCAAAAATAGATGCAGGTGCCAATGATGCCAGTGCAGGGGACGCGACCGAACTCAAGTGGGAGTTCAACGAGGATTCGGGTCATTACTATGTGTCTTTTCCGGACGATCAGTAGAGGAGCCCAGTTAGGGCGATCGGGGATCTAGCATTTGGGGTTGTCTTTCTTTATTTGGTTCCGTAGTCGGACCTTGATTGTATTCTGGATGATGTAATGCTATATTTATGTATTGTGTGAAGTGGCGATTGTAAGCCAACTCTTTATCCCATTCTTATTCAGTACGTGGGACGTGTAAAGATTACCCCTCTTGCGACATGCCTACTATGCGGTTATGCCTCTAAGTCATGCTCCGACACGTGGGAGATATAGCCGCATCGTGGGTGTTACATGCGCTATCTCTGAAAATGAGCTAAAACCAATGCTAACCCTCACTAGGAGGAGGGAGAGGTCTATTTATACTCTTAGTGCAAAAGGGGGCGAAGTGAAGGGGTACATGGGCCTCGGGCCCAAACACTATGCGCAGATAGGTACCGGACGTCCGCTGAGTACCGGTCGTCCGGTGGCTCACGGGCGGCCGGACGTCCGGTAGAAGTTGGACGTCCGCTCGATCTGGCTCGGACGCTGGAGTGCCGAATTTCCGAAGGTGGCCGGTCGTATGCTGGCATAGGACGTCCACTCATTTGGCTCAGGTGCGGGATCGTCGGTCGTCCGGTGGGTCTTCAGGCGCCGGATGTCCGGTCCCGACCGGTCGTCCGGTGGCTGGAGCTTCTTCCGCAGCTCTTCTTCTTGTTCCTCGCGCTTGGTGTCCTCGCCTTCTTGTCCATGGGCTTCCTCTTGGTTCCTGGTCATGCATAGCACACATGTTTGAGGTAGTATCCATGTCTCACATGTGGAAAGTGACGATTCGGAGGGGAGCGAGTTCACCTTGTGTCCGATGGCGTATACTTGAGGTCTCGTCTTATGTTCTCTTGGGGCTTGGAGAGTAGTTGGAGTGTACATGGGGATGAACATGGGATGCTCCGCATCATCTCCCCCCTTGGGAAAAATCTGACCTCGGATCATGATCCTCATCACCATGGAAACAGTGGTCGTGAACGGACTTGTAGTTGGACGGAGTGGAAGACGTTGCGCAATCCAAGTACTCCAAGATGTCATCGGAGTGGTATACATGCAAAAAGAGCAAACACACACGACATT
Organism: Triticum aestivum; assembly: GCF_018294505.1. Lineage (NCBI taxonomy): Eukaryota > Viridiplantae > Streptophyta > Magnoliopsida > Poales > Poaceae > Triticum > Triticum aestivum. The sequence goes on along the minus strand of NC_057803.1, from coordinate 342,833,458 downwards.
TGTAAATAGAATGGTTAGAGCACACAAAGTGTCCATCATGTAAGAATGAGTCCGTTCGGCAATATTGTTTGTGACAAAGCACATGAAGCTTATCAAGATGGTATAGAATGATATGCAAAGCATCCATGGGAATAATATGATTTGTAGTATGCACAAAGGTGTGATGAATGTGATCAATGCAACCATTGTACAAAATGATGTCATAATGGGACGGTATATCAAAAGCATGAACATGGTAATTGGTGCTCAATGTTATGATGTTATCATGCAATTGATAATGGGCAATATGATCATGATGTATGAATATGCCGTCAAGAAAGATCACAATCAATTTTCTAAGGAAATGCACAAGCTCATATATCATGGATGACATGGGAATACAAGATGCAACAACGCAATCATAATATGAGTCAATCCATGCATAAGATGCAAATTTGACATGTGTGTGAGATGTCCAATGAGCATGACATGTGTGAGCACAATCAACAAACATGGAGGTGTTGGTGTACCAATGCTCGATGTCGTGGCATGAGTGGAGGTTCGAAGGTGCTTCCAATAAGTCCGGGCGCTCCTCAATGTGAAGGTCCATAGATCCAATCTTCAATGTCGCTCCTCCGTTCGCGAGATGTACCATGTAGACAACAAGAAGGAAACAACAATGAAAGATTGACCCATCCAATATGCATATTTGAGGATGGCTCGAAGGGAAGGAGTTAACCTTTAGGAGATTCTCGCAAATGTTGGTGTTGCACATCGTGTATGCCTTCACATGACCAAATTGTCTCATGACGGTATCGCCTTGTGAATCCTTCAAAATGAAAGAACATGACAAACACTCAGAAAAACAAATGAGGTTAGCGGAGATGCAAAACCTATTCATGTGGTAAAATACCCAACAAGTGGATGCATCATGCTCATCATAAGAAAGTACAAGGGAGCATTTCATAGTATGGAGGCATATGATGATGTGAGAACAACCAAATACAATAGACTCAATCAAGCAAGCATGCATCACAAGTAAAGTGTCCAAGTCTCCACGATCAAAAAACATAGATGCAACAATTGGAGGCAAGCGACAATGAACAAGACAAATCAAGTGAGAGGCATGAACATATATGTCATGAACCCAAGAAAGCAAGTAACAGTGGAACATGGGTGATGCGACCAAGCAAGCAATCGTAGCAATCAAGTAGGGCAAGCTAGTAGTCCGAAGATGCAACATACTAGAAGGAATCATGTTAAGCATGTCATGTGTGCAAATGGTGGGCATGAATAATGCACAAGACATATCACAAGCATGAAAACAAGATATGAGCGAGAGATCATCAATGTATTGGCGAGAGGCCATATGTAAATAGCCAGGGGACATCATGACTCTACCAACACAACAAGCGTCAGTAGCATGAGGCACATGATAAACACGGCAATAGAAACAAGGATCTCCACCAAGCATGCAAATACACATATGAGTAGTAAAATGGTGAATCATGGGTATATGCAAGCAAGGGTCACAATTGCATGGCAAAGACATAGAAAGAGGCATAGCATGCAAAGTGAACACAAGAGAATGAGCATAACGTAACAAGTGATATATAGCCCAAAGCCGTGTGAGATCCAAGTAAAAGGGATGCGCGAAGTCGTGGCACGAAGGGAATGGTGGGAAGGATAATCCACGGGATCCCAAGTCAACTTTGCTCTCAAGAGCTCATTTCGTCAACTCTTGGGATTGAGAGGTTGATGAGTATACATGAGTATACCTACACAAAACAAAGACAAAGGAAAAATGGTGTGTGCGTGGTATATGTACACATCATCCATCATGATGCGCACGTGCTTGTGTTGGTTTGCCCAAAATATCCAATGCTCAAATAAATGAGATGCTTGATATAGAAACATGTCATCCATCATGATAGGTTTGTTGTTATGTAAAGCATAATGGAGACTCAAATTGTGTAATGCATCATGGGAAATATCTAGAGCATTGTTATGCGTGGGATGCATATGGTGCAAGCAATTATGAGAATCATGCAATGTATGGAATGCATCAAAATCTCCTAATATGTATGAGGAAACTATGGGGGTCTCCTCATGATCATTAATGGAAACATCACACGGAGAGTATTGACAACATCCAAAACAATGCATATTTGGAACATTGTGATCATGGCATGGCATAGTAGATGAATTGCGCAAATCATGTAAAGGAAGCATGGCAATATCATCACATGAAAAACAAAAGCCAATGACCATCATCTCGTCATCTATGCCATTAGTGCAAATGGGATTTATTTTAATGGGGCATGCATAGCTACTATGTTGAGATTGAAATGATGCAATATGGGAGATCTCACTCATAGCATATGACAAATTTAAAGGATTGTCGAACATGATGTGACCAATAGAATTTTTACATGATATCCTATGGAGCATAGCATCACAACTAGGCAAATCAACATGCTCATCATCATATTTATCATAAATAGGTAAGTCATGACATGAAGAAGTCGCACTATCATGAAGCATAGGAATAGATGTGTCAACATCCTGCAAGCAATCATTCGTAAAATAGTCCACTAGTGGGACAAGAGAAGCACCATCACCTATGTTACCTTTGGAGAATCGCTCATGTGGTGTAGGTGAGGTGTCAAAGACCAAGTCATGGTCATCTTCATCTTGATGGAACCATGTGGGGGTGCATCATCGTCCACCATGGCCATCGTCGTCTCCATTGGAGGTATGGGCTCGTCGAGGATAGGCATGTCGTCATGTAGGAGACCTAGCACCAAAGAAGAGTGGCCTCACATGCCGTGTCAACTACCTCACTCACTAAGTGTTGTGGCTCACTCACTCCCTCTTGGATGCTCTCACTCATATGGTTGGTGGAGTCACTCAAATGGCTCTCAACCTCACATAGGATGTGTGGAATGCTCTCAAGTGTGGGGCTGGTGGTGGTCACACTCATCCTCTCATAGGAAATGCACTCAATGTCATATATGGTGGAGTCACTCATCTCACTCATGGGGTGGTGGCTCTCCTCACATGACAATTGGGGCATCTCATCATATGTGGGTGTCAAAGAGATGTAGGTGCAAACGTCTCCATGCTCAATCATGTCGTTGTCGTAGCCGGGGATGAAGGCCGAAGATGGCACATCATCACTCTCCTCCAAGACCAAAAATAAGGTCTCATGTGCGGTCTCGTAGCTTGACTCGGAGTATGAGTCCAATATGGGCACCATCTTCATGTTGTTGAAGAGGTTCATGCTCGCTGCCGTGGTCGAAGGGGATGGCCCTTGGTCACCGTATTGTTGTTGGAGGCCCATATGATGTGGCACCTCGTAGCTCGTCTCCATGACCGAAGGGAATGTCCCATGCTCGTCCATCTTCCTTGGGGGGATTCCGAAGATGGAAGTGTCACCCTCGCTCGTAGGTGGTCGCCTTGTACTTGATGATGTCAATGTAGGCGAACTCACGGGAAGTCGGCGAAGATGCCGTACGTCCAAAGGCGAAGATGCCTTGATAGCACTTGGCGAAGATGCCGAAGTGGTTGTTGTAGCCGTAGCTCCGTCTTGGTGGTGCTCGTCTCGCGGTCTTCTCTTATGCTCATGAAGGTTGGCCTTGGCGTGAAGTAGGGCTTGTTGGGACTTGTGCGGTTGTGCTTGGTGAGCATCGTCATGATGACGTTGGTGTTGTCGTGCTTGAGCTCGTAGTAGATGTCGTTCGTCGTCGTCGTGCACATGATGCTTGGAGGTGACTTGCCCTTCATGACGAGGTGGATCACGAGCGTGATGGTGGTCGCCATGGAGATGTGGACGTAGACGACTTGCGCTTGCATCATTTTTGCTCTCCGAAGACTTGTGACTTGAACTTCATCGCCTTGAGGATGATGAAGGGGAAGAATGGTTGATCAACAAGGTTCGAATCTCCTCCATCCTTGCATCTTGCTCCTCCTTTTATGCAGAAAGCTTGTTGTTGATGTAGTACCTTTTCCTTGCTTCGGAGTGGCGAATGTCAATGGAGAGGTTCTCGATGCACTCTCTCAATCTTGATTGTGCGCCTTGCATTTGTCGTGTAGATTGAAAATTAACGCTTTGGTGATGTAGTTGTTCACGCCGTCGTTGTTCCAGAAGACCGGAGATGAAATGCCTTGCCTATCCATCACAGTACTCGAGCAAATATGAGTGGAGAAAGGAGAAGAACTTATACCAAATGTACCTTGACCGAAGTTGAAAGTGGATCAATGATCACCCCAATGTGGACAAGGAAATAGCACAATTGGTACCAATTCTTGTCGGTTTCTGACACCTACACAAGTAAGGCTTATGGTGGAGCTCGGTGAGGATAGTGGCACAAAAAATTTGATGCAAAATGTTAGCAAGAGTCAATAATGTTGAAAGAGATTCGCAAATTCGCAAGTGAAACAAGTAGACCAATAGCAATATGTGGCACACGGAAACACACACATGGATAGTTAAATTGGGTCGTGCAACCAGAGAATGAGCTCAAAATGTGGAATCCACGGAAAATGCTCTTGTCGCACAACTCTAGAGAGACGCTAGCACGATTGCTCAATAGGAGGATACGACACTTGTGCACAACCTATAGGAGACAAAAATGCAACAACTCCTATCCCAAGTATGCTATGTATATGATGTTCTGGTGGTATGATCCAAGATGATCGGATATGACAATCTTATGCAATGTGGTATGATGCTATGGCACTTGCTTACAAGCTTGTTTGCTCACTCTTTTTCTTTGCTTAAAAGCTTATTCTTTTTTTGTATGACCACTTTTGCACAATGCACAAACCAAGATAGCAATGGTATATATGCGGGAACAAACTTGTGACACAAGGGATGATATGATACCAAGATGATACTGATATGGTATGGTATGTATGCAATGTATGGTGTAGATCACTAATGTGCACAAGTAACGTTGCCGGCAATACTCAAATGGCTAGTCTTGATAGGCAAGTAACGCAAAATAGGCTAGGAATTATCAATGCAATGGCAAGGGAATATACAAAGGAGGGATACCACGATACCAAGATGATATGGAGGTTACCGTCCATGTCGATGATGCGTGGCGGTGATCTTGATGGAGATACCAAGATGATGGAGACTCGTCACTAGTAGCTGAAACACCTTAGGAAACGGAAAAACCGCGAACTCAAAATCTCAAACGTCAAATGTCAAAATGGTGGTAGCGGGATGAGTGGTGGTTGCGGAAACTCAAAGGGATTGCGGAAATGCAATGATGGGTTGTGGAGTATGCAATGCGGAAATGTAGGGTGAGGTGGTGGACTATACACGGTGTCGGAGTTGGAAGCACGGTCCCTAAGTAGCCGAAACACCTTAGGAGACACAACTCACAACACAAACAAAATTGGGTTAAGTTGGGGTGGCGGAAGTGTATGGTGGGTAAGCCTATGCGGAAATGGTGGTGGTGGTTGATGAAGAAGCAACCGTCCCTAAGTAGCCTAGATGCCTTAGGAGACTCAAATCACACCTCAAGCAACCACTAATGCTGTATGGATCACAAAGGGTTAGGTTGCGGAAGTCGGTGGTGCTGTAGCGGATGATGTGGTGGAAGCCCTAGGCAAAGATACCAAAATTCCCAAAAATTGATGGAGTCAAAACATGTTATTGGTATTTTTGTGGGAAGGGGGATGTCAAGAGCTTCAAAACGAGCTAAACAACGTCAAAATCGGAGTTTGGATGAATTAGTTATGGCCGAAACAAAAATCAGCCGAAGTTGATATCTACAGGTAGCGGACGTCCGGAAATGGACGGATGTCCGGTCGGGTCGGAAATCCGCTAATTCTGCTCGGGTTAGGGGGTTCCGGCCGTCCGGTAAGATCGGATGTCCGGTGGTTCCTGCAGCTCCGAACGTCCGATAAAATGACGGTCGTCCGGTGTGTCTGGGTCAACGCAAGATGCGAGTTTCGGGACATGATTTTGGGCGGAATTTGGGGATTTTGGGGTCAAAATTGATGAGATTTTGTGGGTGAAAGATTTGGAAACTTGGGGAGATGCTAGATCCACTTGAAACCAAGCAAATCCATGGATCAAAATCAACAAAACTTCTTCAAACCAACAAATCACAAAAAAATTGGGGCTATTTTTGGTGCGGATTTTTGAAATTGGGGAAGAACACAACAAAATCAAGCTAGAAAACGAAGAGGGGAGGCTCCGAAATCGTGATCAACGTGGCTCATGATACCAATATGATGTAGGGTAGGAACCCTAATCGGCCGATCTTTCACGAAAGGAGTGGATCCCGCGACGTACACGAAGAACACGAGGAGGGAAACGAGGGGAAAATCACAAGGGGAACACAAGAGAACACTCAAACCAACAAGTACGATCACACATGCACTAGATCCATGAACACAAAGGGAGATACAAGATCCAAATTCAACAATGGACGATACACGAGGTAACCAGTCTTCTCCGTGAGGAGGTCTTGAATCCACGCGGGGATCTTATCCGCAAGGAGGTCTTGAATCCAAAGGAAGCTTCTTCGAAGAGGGGCCGTGGTGTCTCTCGTGGAGTAGATCCGATGTGGATGAGCAATGCACTATCTCTGAAAATGAGCTAAAACCAATGCTAACCCTCACTAGAAGGAGGGAGAGGTCTATTTATAGTCTTAGTGCAAAAAGGGGGAGAAGTGAAGGGTACATGGGCCTCGGGCCCGAACACTGTGCGCAGACATGTATCGGACGTCCGCTGAGGACCGGTCGTCCGGTGGCTCACGGGCGGCCGGACGTCTGGTAGACGTTGGACGTCCGCTCGATCTGGCTCGGACGCTGGAGTGCCGGATTTCCGGAGGTGGCCGGTCGTCCGGTCGCCGGGCGTCCGCTGGTGTCGGACATCCACTCATTTGGCTCGGGTGCGGGATCGTCGGTCGTCCGGTCCGGGCCGGTCGTCCGGTGGGTCTTCAGGTGCCAGACGTCCGGTCCTAACCGGTCGTCCGGTGGCTGGAGCTTCTTCCACAGCTCTTCTTCTTGTTCCTTGTGCTTGGTGTCCTCGTATTCTTCCACATGGGCTTCCTCTTGGTTCTTGGTCATGCATAGCACACATTTTTGAGGTAGTAGCCATGTCTCATATGTGGAAAGTGACGATTCGGAGAGGAGCGAGTTCACCTTGTGTCCGGTGGCGTATACTTGAGGTCTCGTCTTATGTTCTCTTGGGGCTTGGAGAGTAATTGGAATGTACATGGGGATGAATGTGGGATGCTCCGCATCATCTTTATTCCAAAATCCATCAAATCTTTACCCAAAACTTGAAAACTTCACAACACAAAACTTCAACAGAAAATCTCATGAGCTCCGTTAGTATAAGAAAACAAACCACCACTTCAAGGTAATATAATCAACTCATTCTTTATTTATATTGGTGTTAAACCTACTATATTCCAACTTCTCTATGGTTCATACCCCCGATACTAGCCATAGATTCATCAAAATAAGCAAACAACACACGAAAAACAGAATCTGTCAAAAACAAAATAGTCTGTAGTAATCTGTAGGTTTCAAATACTTCTGTAACCCCAAAAATTCTGAAATAAATTGGTGGACGTGAGGAATTTGTCTATTAATCATCTGCAAAAAGAATCAACCTAATTGTACTCTCCAGTAAAAAAATGGCAGCAAATCTCATGAACGCTAAAGTTTCTTTTTTACAGCAAGATCGCAAAGACTTCCACCAAGTCTTCGCAAAGGTTCTACTTGGCACAAACACTAATTAAAAGCATAAAACCACATCTAAATAGAATCTAGATGAATTATTTATTACTAAATAGAAACAAAAACAAGAAACAAAAATAAAATTAGGTTGCCTCCCAACAAGCGCTATCGTTTAACGCCCCTAGCTAGGCATAAAAACAAGGATAGATCCAGGTATTATCATCTTTGGTTTTAATCTTTTTAGCAGAGTCAAGCTTGAATCCGGGAGGTTCTTTACGTTTCCCTTCATATTCGGAAATTTTTAGATCTAAATAATCCAACTTCTTATCACAAAGGGTAATCAACATATTCATGCGGTGAAGGTTTCTGCTAACACTCTTAAGAGGTTCGAGAGACTTTTGTAAAATTTTCTTTACTTCGCAAATCTTCTCAAAAACTTGGTTATGATGTGGCCCTTTTTGTTGAGGTAGTGTTCCCACTATTCCCTCTATGATTTCATGTGCAATACTGGGTTCAATTTCGATAACATTTCCTTTGGCAACGCAATCCAAGAGTTGTCTATGGGACATATTTAGTCCAACATAAAAATTGCGAAGTAAAATTCTAAAATTCAACTCTAAGGTGCAATTACGATAAGATTCCATCATCATATACCAAGCATCTTTAAGTTTTCTCCTTGTCTTTGTTTGAAGTGAAGAACTTTAAACTCAGGAGACAAAGGAGCAGCAAAAGGACTAGCCATAATAGGAAAACCAACGATCCAACACACTGATACACAAGAAGCAAGCAAAAAGAATGAATGGAAAAGAGGCGAGTGGAAAAGAGGGCGAATAAAACGGCAAGGGTGAAGTGGGGGAGAGGAAAATGAGAGGCAAATGGCAAATAATGTAATGCGAGGGATAAGAGTTTGTGATGGGTACTTGGTATGTCTTGACTTGATGCAACCTCCCCGACAACGGCGCCAGAAATCCTTCTTGCTACCTCTTGAGCATGCGTTGGTTTTCCCTTGAAGAGGAAAGGGTGATGCAACACAGTAGCGTAAGTATTTCCCTCAGTTTTTGAGAGCCAATGTATCAATCCAGTAGGAGGTAACACACAAGTCACCTAGTACCTGCACAAACAAACAAGAACCTCGCAACCAACTCAATGAAGGGCTTGTCAATCCCTTCACGATCACTTATGGAAGTGAGATATGATAGAGATAATAAGATAAATATTTTTGGTATTTTTATGATATAGATTGGAAAATAAAGATTCCAAAATAAACGGTAATAGAAATAGCAAATTGATATGAAATTAATATGATGGAAGATAGACCCGGGGGCCATAGGTTTCACTAATGGCTTCTCTCATGATAGCAAATTCTACGGTGGGTGAACAAATTACTGTCGAGCAATTGATAGAAAGCGAATACTTATGAGAATATCTAGGCATGATCATGTATATAGGCATCACGTCCATGACAAGTAGACCGAAACGATTCTGCATCTACTACTATTACTCCACACATCGACCACTATCCAGCATGCATCTAGAGTATTAAGTTCATAAGAACAGAGTAACACATTAGGCAAGATGACATGATGTAGAGGGATAAACTCAAGCAATATGATATAAAACTCATCTTTTTATCCTCGATGGCAACAATACAATACGTGCCTTGCTGCCCCTGCTATCACTGGGAAAGGACACCGCAAGATTGAACCCAAAGCTAAGCACTTCTCCCATTGCAAGAAAGATCAATCTAGTAGGCCAAACCAAACTGATAATTCGAAGAGACTTGCAAAGATATTTAAATCATGCATAAAAGATGTCAGAGAAGAATCAAATATTGTTTGGTAAACTTGGAAAATGCACCTTTTGCACTGACCGAGTATCTTTTCTTGGCTATGTTGTTACTCCATAGGGAATTGAAGTTGATAAAGCCAAGATTGAAGCTATTGAGAGTTGGCCGTAGCCCAAAACGGTCACACAAGTGAGGAGTTTCCTTGGCCTCACTGGTTTCTATAGGCGTTTTGTGGGAGATTTCATCACCATTGTTGCACCTCTCAACGAGCTTACAAAGAAGGATGTGCCTTTTGTTTGGGGTACCGCATAGGAAGAAGCCTTCACGGTATTGAAAGATAAGTTGACACATGCTCCTTTACTCCAACTTCCTGATTTTAATAAGACTTTTGAGCTTGAATGTGATGCTAGTGGAATTGGATTCAGAGGTGTGTTATTACAAGATGGAATTGGATTAGGAGGTGTATTGCATAATTTTCTGAAAAATTGAGTGGGCCTAGTCTGAACTAATCTACTTATGATAAAGAATTATATGCTCTTGTTCGGACCTTAGAAACATGGCAACATTATTTATGGCCCAAGGAATTTGTTATACATTCTGATAATGAATCTTTGAAACACATTAAAAGTCAAGCAAAACTGAACCGTAGACATGCTAATTCATTGAGACTTTCCCTTATGTCATTAAATACAATAAGGGTAAAGAAAATTTTATTGATGATGCATTGTCTCATCGTTATACTATGCTTTCACAACTTGACTTTAAAATATTTGGTTTGGAGACCATCAAAGATCAATATGTGCATGATGCTGAATTTAAAGATGTATTGCGGAATTGTAAGGAAGGGAGAACTTGGAACAAGTTCATTCTTAATGATGGATTTGTGTTTCGTGCTAACAAGCTATGCATTCCAGCTAGCTCCGTTCATCTTTTGTTGTTGCAGGAGGCACATGGAGGAGGATTAATGGGACACTTTGGCATCAAGAAGATGGAGGATATACTTGCTACACATTTCTTTTGGCCAAAGATGAGACGAGATGTTGAGCATTTTGTTGCTCGCTGCACTACATGTCAAAAAGCTAAGTCACGACTCAATCCTCATGGTTTATATATGCCTTTGCCTGTACCTAGTGTTCCTTGGGAGGATATATCTATGGACTTTGTTTTAGGTTTACCTTGAACAAAGAAGGGGAGGGATAGCATATTTGTTGTCGTGGATATATTTTCGAAAATGGCACACTTTATACCATGTCATAAAAGCGATGATGCTATTAATGTTGTTGATTTGTTCTTTCGTGAAATTATTTGCTTGCATGGTGTGCCAAATACTATTGTTTCATATCGTGATACTAAATTTCTTAGCCACTTTTGGAGATGTTTATGGGCTAAGTTGGGGACTAAACTGCTTTTCAGTACTACTTGTCACCCCCAAACTGATGGACAAACTGAAGTAGTCAATAGAACATTGTCTACTATGCTTAGGGCTGTTTTGAAGAATAATAAGAAAATGTGGGAAGAATGCTGGCCTCATATTGAATTTGCTTATAATCATTCATTTCATTCTACTACTAAGATGCGCCCTTCTGAAATTGTGTATGGTTTCCTAGCTCATGCACCTATTGATTTGTTGCCTCTTCCATCTTCGGAGAAGGTTAATTTTGATGCTAAAGAACATGCTGAATTGATTTTAAAAATGCATGAGTTAACTAAGGAAAAAATTGAGCGTATGAATGCTAAATATAAACTTGCTGGACACAAGGGTAGAAAACATGTTGTGTTTGCACCTGGAGATCTTGTTTGGTTACATTTGCGCAATGATAGATTTCCTAATTTGCGCAAATCAAAGCTAATGCCACGTGCTGATGGTCCTTTTAAGGTGTTAGAGAAAATAAATGATAATGCATATAAACTTGAGTTGCATGCAGATTTTGGGGTTAGTCCACTTTTAACATTGCAGATTTGAAGCCTTATTTGGGTGAGGAAGATGAGCTTCTAGTTTGTTAGGAACACACTTATTTTTGTTTTATTGAAGTGTACTGCACTGTGTACTTATATCTTTGTTTTTATTTTTTTGCTTGTGTGCATGGAGCTCGTGTTTTAGTTTGCATGGTTACAATATACGAACTGCTTAGATATTAGATGAGCACTACTAGTTTCCACAATTTTCCCCGCTTGTATGGTGTGTACTACATGCAGGTAGTCTCAAGAACTTCATGATAGTTAGAAGCGTACTGCTTGTTTGCAAGTTCCGTACTGCATATTAAATTGCGTTTAATCTGTACTGCTTGTTGGACTGTTGTACACTTCATCTAGCTTGTGTCTGTACTGTGTGTAGGTTTTTACTGGTATGTGCAAAGCATGAGAATTGTACTGCTAGTATTTTCGCCAAACAACTTTAAATTTTTCTTTGTAGAAAATCCCCCAACGAGCTGTTAGGTATCTCTAGCTCAAGAAGAAGGGAATTCTCCAAGTTGTTCTTGGTAATGGACACCTGAAACCAACCAAGTACCGTGTAGGCATTGACGGGCGGCTGTGTCTGCAGAAAGGCTGGAAGGAATTTGTCATTTATAGTGGCCTGAAGTCTGAGCAAGTTGTTGTCCTCAACTTCTTTGAACTCGAGGATCGTATGGTTAGAATCACGTTTGACGTGATTGGTTAAAGTTATGAGATTGATTTGTAATAAGTATTTTTGCATGTCGAACGCTTCATCTTTTGATGTGTTTTGTAATAAGTACTTTTGTGATGTGAACCGCTTCAATTATTATTCAGAACTTCGTGCTGCCAATGAGCTAACTGCATTTTTCATGGGCTGTGGATCAAAATGTGTCAATGTTTACTCTAGACTGCAATACATATGGTATACTCTATACACTACTTCTCTTTACATGGTTTAGTTGAATAACTCATAGTCAGAGGGAAATTTGTGTTCACACAAAATTTAAACTGATACATAAGTCATACAGAAAAGCAAACTGATATGTATATGATTAATTTATTGAAGTTCATCTATTTGGTCGTTAACCTGCTGCTTCTTCGCGGTGACTGGAGCGTGTCTAATGTTGCACTTTCTTTTGTTTTCCGTGGCGGTGTTGCTGGTTCTTGTCTCTGCACCGTTGTGTTTGTAGCCCCTCACGTGCTAGTTGATGGAGGCTTTTGTTTTTCAGTGCTATGAACTACATCCTTCTTTGCTCCCTGCGTGGTGGTTGATGGTGGCTTTTGTTTTTTTAGTGCTGTGAACTGCATCGTTCTATGCTTGTAGCGACCCGGCCTCAAACGGTCAAGTCTCTGTGCTTCAGTGTCATCCCTAGATCGGTAATGCTGACACACAGTACTCGAAGGATTTATAACAGAGTAGCAATCACACACTTATTACATCGAATGTCTCAAGAGAGAACTTATTACAATAATATGGCTTAAGGTCATCTAATGCGATAACAATGGAAGGCTTGGAAGATAAAGTGAGTCCATCAACTCCAACGACATAACTGAGCTGCACGGCAATGACCTAACGAACCTTACTCCTCGTCTGAAAAGTCTGCAACATAATACGTTGCAGCCCGAAAACGGGTCAGCACATGGAATATGCTGGCAATCTAACACAGTAGAGCATGAACAGAATAATGCTAATACTACATGCATATTTGGCTGGTGGAAAGCTCTAGGGTTATAGTTTTTGCGAAAAGACAATTTTTCCCTACAACAAAGGAATATATTTTAATTTAACTATCATGGTGGTTGAAACATTGAGAAGGTAACCCCAACTCAATCCCAATTAAAGTGATTAACAACCCAACAAATTTAATTAAAAGTGATGAGATACGTGTGATAACCCAAGTACTAGATACTCAAGATTGTCCATAACCGGGGACACGGCTAACCATGATTAGATTGTACACTCTGCAGTTTGTGCACTTTTCCCCACAAGACTTGATCGCCTCCGATGGATTTCTCGCACTACAAGGTGTTTGAGAAACGATGACCGAGACATAGTCTTTTAGAAACATTAACTCTCTACTCCGGGTAGACCATACCAAACCTACAAAATCCACTACGTGTTGATCTACCTCTTCAAGAGCTTCACGTAACTTACTTAACTATGCTAGAGCCCATAATAGCTTGCGGCTGCACACGGAAGTTTCTAGCATGAATCATATCAGTTCCCTTTGAGCCTGGGTGGCGGTCCATAGGAAGATCACACGGGTTCCCCGGGATTTCCCAAAAAAAGACAACACTGGGTTCCTCAGGTGCCTCAGTCCACCCAAATGTTTATTTAAGTTGCCACCTTAAGTTAAACCATTAATTAACAATCTCACATCTGTCATGGATTTCACTCAAACCCGAACCACGTCTACGAGCATAGCATAGCATAGCAATATAAGCAACGCGTAGAAGTAACTCCCAAGGGTTTGATAGTAACAGGGTAATAGGTTCTACCTCAATAACTACTTCCCAACCCACAAGCTAATGGCATCCTAATCATGCAATGTTTGAGGATTGGAACTAATGCATAAAAACTGGGTATGAAAAGAGTATGATCAATGTGTTACTCGCCTTGCTGACGATCCGCAAAACCTAGGGACTCGTAGTAGCACGCTTCGCACTCCGGGTGTTCTGTCGCAAACAAACAATAACATACATAAGCAACAATCAAAGATGCACAAGCAAAACTCAAATAAAAGAGGTTGACCGGAAAGTTCAACTTAAGAACTCTGATTAGCAAAAAGAATCAAATCAAACGGAGCAACGATACTGAAACGGCGAAAGAAACAAGATCCATTTACTAATCTGGACCTAGGTCAAATTTTACAGTAGGAAAAACTTGTTCAAGTTGATTAAACAGAAAGAGGGTTTCGAGACGAAGATCTAGGCGCTTGAATCGCCTGATTCCGACTAATGAGCGAAAAGATAAACAGAAACTAAGATCAGACCAGAAATCGCGATCGAGAAAATCACGGATAAATCCGACAAAAAGAAAGCTGACGAACAGACTAACGAACGAGTGTTCATTAGCTGTAACTAACGGGAGAAAACTATTCGTTAAAACGAACATACGGACGAACGTCCGCTAACTAGAAGAACCGAGAAAAACCGGCGAACCGAAAAAATAGATCTAGGGTTTCTAAAAAAACCGAACGGTTTTAAAAAAAACGGCGGCTTGGAACCGGCGCGGTACCTCCGGCGAGGGCTCCGGTGGGGCGGGCTTGGGCGGCGGCGGCGGGGCTCGGCGGCGGCGGCAAGCGGCGGCGGCGACTGCGGCTTGGGGCGGCGGTGGCTGCGGTGGTGGTGGTTTGGGGCGGCGGGGTGGCGGCTTATAAAGGGGGCGGGGTGGCGACTTGGGGGAGGGGGCAAGACGCGGCGGAGGTGGAGTCCGGCTCGGACTCCAGTCCGAGCAGCGGCGGGGCGGCGCACGCGCACCGGGGCGGTGGTGGCTCGGGCCGGCCTGGCTCGGCTGGGCCTTAGGCCCAGTCGGGCGCGGGAAACTTTTTTTAAATAATTACGCCGACAGAAATAAAACCCTAGAAAATAAAATAAAAACCAAAAAATGCTAAAACAAATTTATACCATCTAAATAAAATATTTAGAACGAGATAAACATTTTCTTGGCCCTAAAATGCAATTTTGAAAACGTGCAATTTTTCTAATGCAAATAAAATCCAAAAATAAAATAAAATCAAATCAAATAAATGATTTTAATATTTTTCTTCCAATATTTCAATTATTTTGGAGAAGTCATATTATCTCCTCTCATATATTTTAATATGAAATATTTTTAGGAAGGAAAAATAATTAAAATCCAAATCCTCGATTCATTATTTGATAAAATTCAAATATGAAACCCAGGGAAATCCCCAACTCTCTCTGAGGGTCCTTGAGTTGCTTAGGATTATGAGGATTGCAAAACGAAAATGCAATAAAATATGATATGCATGGATGACCTATGTATAACATTCCAAATTGAAAATTTGGGATGTTACAAACCTACCCCCTTAAGATGAATCTCACCCTCGAGATTCGGGTTGGCTAGAAAATAGGTGTGGGTGGTCTTTGAGTAGATCATCCTCTCGTTCCTAGGTGGCTTCATCCACGGTATGGTGGCTCCACTAAACTTTGCAAAACTTGATAACCTTGCTGCGGGTGACTCGGCTGGCAAACTCAAGAATCTTAACTAGCTTCTCCTCATAAGTCAAATCACTGTCCAACTGAATCGCCTCCAAGGGTACTGTATCTCTTAACGGTATATCGGCCATCTCAGCATGACACTTCTTCAACTGTGAACGTGAAACACATCGTGAACTCCTAACAATCCCTCAGGTAATTCCAACTTGTACGCAACTTCTCCCATCCGTTCTAAAACACGATACGGTCCTACAAATCTTGGGGCTAACTTTCCCTTAACTCCAAAACGTTTCACTCCTCGCAAGGGTGATACTCGCAAATATGCTCTGTCTCCAATTTCATATGTTACCTCCTTGCGTTTTGAGTCTGCGTAAATCTTCTGCCTGGACTGAGCAATCTTCAGTCTATCACGAATCAGTTTAACCTTTTCCTCAGACTCCTTGATTAAGTCTGGTCCAAACAACTGTCGGTCTCCTACCTCGTCCCACATCAACGACGTTCTGCATCTGCGTCCATACAGAGCTTCAAACGGTGCCATCTTCAAACTGGCTTGATAGCTATTGTTGTATGAGAACTCTGCGTAAGGCAAATTGTCGTCCCAACTAGATCCATAATCTAGCGCACAGGCTCTCAACATGTCCTCCAGTATCTGGTTGACTCTCTTGGTCTGTCCGTCCGTCTGCGGGTGAAATGTTGTACTGAACTCCAATCTTGTACCCAAGGTCTGGTGTAACTGATGCCAAAACTTTGAAGTAAATTGTGTTCCTCAATCTGATACGATGGTCCTCGGAACTCCATGCAGACATACGATCTTGGACATATATATCTTGGCCAACTCCGCACTCGTAAAGTGGTTTTCACTGGGATGAAGTGAGCCACTTTGGTCAAGCGATCAACTACTACCCATATTGAATCATATCCTGCTTTGGTCCTGGGCAATCCGGTGATAAAGTCCATGCCAAGTTTATCCCACTTCCATTCGGGTATCGGCATAGGCTGTAACAGTCCTACTGGCTTCTGATGCTCTGCCTTCACTCTCTGACATACATCACATACGGCTACGTACTCGGCAATATCCGTCTTCATACCAGTCCACCAGAAATGTTCCTTCAAATCCAAATACATCTTGGTGTTTCCGGGGTGTATCGAGTATGGTGAGTCGTGAGCCTCCTGAAGTATTAACTTCCTGATCTCTGGGTTATTGGGCACATAAACTTGATCCTCAAACCATAAGGTATCGTGCTCATCCTCACGAAAACCTTTGGACTTTCCTTTGCCCATCTTTTCCTTTATCTCGGCAATCTCTTTGTCATCCTTCTGAGCTTCTCGAATCTTTCCCAACAATGTAGACTGAACCTCCATTATTGCAACGAAACCTCTTGGAACAATCTCCAACCGAAGTTCCATGATATCCTCTGCTAACTCCTTCGGCAATCCCTTACTTTCAAGGTTATTAGCATAATTCATTCGGCTCAAAGCGTCTGCTACGACATTGGCCTTTCCAGGATGATAGTGTAGCTTCATATCGTAATCCTTTATAAGCTCCAACCATCTCCTCTGTCTAAGGTTTAACTCCTTCTGTGTGAAAATGTACTTCAAACTCTTATGATCCGTGTACACATCACAACGGTTTCCAATAAGGTAATGTCTCCAAGTCTTCAATGCATGCACTACGGCTGCTAGCTCCAATTCATGCGTGGCATAGT
Source organism: Triticum aestivum (assembly GCF_018294505.1). Classification (NCBI taxonomy): domain Eukaryota; kingdom Viridiplantae; phylum Streptophyta; class Magnoliopsida; order Poales; family Poaceae; genus Triticum; species Triticum aestivum. The sequence continues at coordinate 342,816,160 of NC_057803.1, read as the reverse complement.
TCAACTCATGAGGTTTTAGTTGCCGTGAGGCATATGAAACAACTCTTCCGTCCTGCATAAGTACACATCCAAGTCCTAAGCGAGAGGCATCACAATAAACTTGGAAATCCTTATGTATATCTGGCAGTGTCAGCACTGGGGCTGTAGTCAAACATTTCTTCAACTCCTGGAAACTTGCCTCACAATCTTCTGTCCATTTAAACTTAGTATCCTTCTTCAATAGTTCAGTCATTGGCTTCGCAATCTTGGAAAAATTCTCAATGAATCTCCGGTAGTATCCTGTGAGTCCAGGGAAACTACGGATCTCGCTAACTGAAGTAGGTGCCAACCATTCAGTGACTGACTAAACCTTGCTGGGGTCCACTGCTATTCCTTCCCCTGATATAACAGGTCCAAGGAATCCGACTTCCTTCAACCAAAATTCGCATTTGCTAAACTTAGCATACAACTGGTGTTCCCTGAGTTTCTCGAGAACTAATCACAAATGCTCTTTATGCTCCTCTTCATTCTTCGAGTATACCATAATATCATCTATAAACACCACAACAAACTTGTCCAAATATTCCATGAACACCTTGTTCATCATGCTCATGAAATAGGCAGGGGCATTAGTCAGTCCAAACGACATGACTGTATACTCGTATAATCCATACCGCGTGGTGAACACTGTCTTTGGTATATCCTTCTCTCGAATCTTCAACTGATGGTATCCTGATCGCAGATCGATCTTCGAGAACACTTTAGCTCCTTGCAGCTGATCAAACAAATCATTGATCATCGGCAGTGGATACTTGTTCTTAATCATCACTTCATTCAAGGCTCGATAATCAACAACCATCCTTAGGGATTTATCCTTCTTCTCAACCAAAAGTACTGGGGCTTCCCAAGGTGACGAACTTCTTCGAATGTAACCTTTCTCCAATAACTCCTTGATCTGTTTCTTAATTTCCTCCAGATCATTTGCGGGCATCCGATAGGGTCTCTTGGATATTGGCCCTGTACCTGGCAATAGCTCTATCAAAAACTCAATGTCTCTATCCGGTGGCATGCCTGGTAACTCCTCTGGGAAAACATCCGGGTAGTCCTTCACTACAGGCACTTCCTCCTGAACAACTCCCGTGAGGGCATTCACTTGGCTCCTCCTAGGCACATGCCTAGATACATACTTAATCATTTTTCCCTCCGAGGTGGTGAGATAAATTGACTTGCTAGCATAGTCAATGGTTCCTCCATACTTTGACATCCAATCCATACCTAATATCACATCCAATCCTATTGACTCCAAGATAATTAGGTCGGACGGAAAAACATGTGTACCAATGGTTAAGGATATCTGGTCGCACCATCGGCTAGCCATGTACTCTGCTCCGGGTGAACTCACTAGGAGACGGGTCCTAAGGGTTTGGGTTGGTAGTTTAATCTTATCCATGAATCCCCTTGATATGTATGAATGTGATGCACCAGTGTCAAAAAGAACAAGAGCGGTAAATGACTAACCAAGAACTTACCTATTACCGCGTCCGGCTGCTCTTCAACCTCCTCCACGTTAACGTGGTTCACTTGTCCTTTGTTGAATGGATTAGGCTTCTTCCCCGAGCTCCCATTTCCATTTCCATTCCTTCCTTCAGGGCAATCATTGGCATAGTGCCATGTCTTCCCGCACTTAAAGCAAGTAACTTGACTTAGATCTCTTTTGGAGGGTGTGGCTGGGTTGGAGAGGTTCTTATTGTTGTTAGCTCCGTTCCCATTCCCATTCTTAGCACCATTGTGTTTATGCGATCCCCCTCCAGCGTGGTTGTGACCTCCATGGTTATGAACTAGTCCTCCCGAGTTCGGGGTTAGGTGAGGCTTCTGCTGAGCTCCTGAGTTACACTTCCCTTGTCCGTACTTCCTCTTACGGCTCTCAATCTGCTGATGCTTCCCTTCAATCATAAGAGCCTTGTCTACCAACTCCTGGTAGTTGTTGAAGGTTGCTACCATCAACTGCATGCTCATCTCGTCATTCAGCCCTTCCATAAACTTCTCCTGCTTCGCGGCATCTGTGGCCACATCATCAGGGGCATAGCGTGATAACTTGCTAAACTCATCCGCGTACTGAGCCATAGTACGGTTCCCCTGGCGTAAGTTGCGGAACTCCTGCTTCTTCATCTGCATAGCTCCGGTTGAGTCATGGGATGTGCGAAAAGCTTGCTGAAACTGGTCCCATGTCACCGTGGCTATGGGGTAGGTGACAGTGTAATTCTCCCACCATGATGCTGCCGGCCCATCCAACTGATGTGCGGCAAAATGCACCTTCTCAGCATCAGTGCATCCTGCAGTGGTTAACTCCCTTCCAATCCTGCGGAGCCAATCATCTGCAACTATAGGCTCGGTGCTACTGGAAAACACCGGCGGCTGTAACCTTAGAAAGCGGGCTAGATTGTCCACTGGTGGCGGGTTGTTGTTGTTGTTGTTGCCCTGGTTCTGAACTAGCAATTGCATCAAAGTATTCTGCTGCTGGATCAACTAGGTGAGCTCCGGTGGGAAAACAAAACCGGGGTCATGTCTCGAAGGCATCTGATGGGTTTAGATGGAAGAGATCAGAATAGAAAAGTGGTCTAATGAGAAAGCACTACCCATATGCACATGAGACAAACACAATCACTTCACTCAATCAATCAAGCAAGGGCATACAAGCGGTCTGGAACTATCGCAAAAGTGCTCAACTACTACTAAATACATGGGGGAAATACTACTAATATATGGTGGTCCTCTAGAAATTTTGATCGGTGGAAGACTCCATGATATCTGCTCCAGCTTCGTCTTCGAAGTCATCATCACTTGGATCGGAATCGGTGTCGTTGATGATGATGTAGTTGTCCGGGCAAGTGGAATCGTCATCTTCTACTCCCGGTGCTGGACCTCCCATGAATACTCCGATCTTCTTAACCAGGTCGTCATTTTTCTCCAGTAGTGTCTTGATTTCTTCCTCATATCCATCGCGTGTAAACTTGAGTTCTTCCTCCAGCTCGATGATCCTAGTCTTCGCCTTCTTCAAGTCCATCATGTCCGCGCACATCTGGTTCTCCTGGCGTCGAGTGTGCTGGTTTAACTCCTGGATGAAAGCTGCAATGGATCTATCCTTCTTGGTGCTGATTACTTCCCATTGCTCGTCTCAGCGCCCACATATTTGGTAGATAGTGTCCTTAAGTTCCCTGTTGTATACTTCTCCAATGCGTCCCATGGTAATGTGGGCTTCCATGCTCTTGCCTAGACTCCAGGTGGGTGCTTCAAAAGAAAATTCTATGGGTTTAGAAGTTGGCGAGAACGTCCTTCCTGGAACTTGTACTTGAATCATACAGCGCTCCTCTTCTGGCAAGGTAGTGTTGTATGTCCCGGTGAAGCTTGGTATTCCAATGTTGAAGTACCTAGTGACTTCCTTCAAGTGGCGTCCAAAAGGTGTGTCTTCATCCAGTTTGGCAAACTTGTTCTTCATCTCCGTCATCCTAAAGAGTAGAAATTGAAGAGGAGTCAGAAATTAGAAGAGAAGTGTGACCTATGGTTTAGCTTAGTGGTCGTGTCCTACACTCAGCGTGTGCTCTGATACCATCTTGTAGCGACCTGACCTCAAACGGTCAAGTCTCTATGCTTCAGTGTCATCCCTAGATCGGTAATGCTGACACACACAGTACTCGAAGGATTTATAACAGAGTAGAAATCACACACTTATTACATCGAATGTCTCAAGAGAGAACTTATTACAATAATATGGCTTAAGGCCATCTAATGCGATAACAGCGGAAGGCTTGGAAGATAAAGTGAGTCCATCAACTCCAACGGCATAACTGAGCTGCACGGCAACGACCTAACAAACCTTACTCCTCGTCTGAAAAGTCTGCAACATAATACGTTGCAGCCCGAAAACGGGTCAGCACATGGAATATGCTGGCAATCTAACACAGTAGAGCATGAACAGAATAATGCTAATACTACATGCATATTTGGCTGGTGGAAAGCTCTAGGGTTATAGTTTTTGCGAAAAGACAATTTTTCCCTACAACAAAGGAATATATTTTAATTTAACTATCATGGTGGTTGAAACATTGAGAAGGTAACCCCAACTCAATCCCAATTAAAGTGATTAACAACCCAACAAATTTAATTAAAAGTGATGAGATACGTGTGATAACCCAAGTACTAGATACTCAAGATTGTCCATAACCGGGGACACGGCTAACCATGATTAGATTGTACACTCTGCAGTTTGTGCACTTTTCCCCACAAGACTTGATCGCCTCCGATGGATTTCTCGCACTACAAGGTGTTTGAGAAACGATGACCGAGACATAGTCTTTTAGAAACATTAACTCTCTACTCCGGGTAGACCATACCAAACCTACAAAATCCACTACGTGTTGATCTACCTCTTCAAGAGCTTCACGTAACTTACTTAACTATGCTAGAGCCCATAATAGCTTGCGGCTGCACACGGAAGTTTCTAGCATGAATCATATCAGTTCCCTTTGAGCCTGGGTGGCGGTCCATAGGAAGATCACACGGGTTCCCCGGGATTTCCAAAAAAAATAGACAACACTGGGTTCCCCAGGTGCCTCAATCCACCCAGATGTTTATTTAAGTTGCCACCTTAAGTTGAACCATTAATTAACAATCTCACATCTGTCATGGATTTCACTCAAACCCGAACCACGTCTACGAGCATAGCATAGCATAGCAATATAAGCAACGCGTAGAAGTAATACTCGCCTTGCTGACGATCCGCAAAACCTAGGGACTCGTAGTAACACACTTCGCACTCCGGGTGTTCTATCGCAAACAAACAATAACATACATAAGCAACAAGAAAAGATGCGCAAGAAAAACTCAAATAAAAGAGGTTGACAGGAAAGTTCAACTTAAGAACTCCGGTTAGCAAAAAGAATCAAATCAAACAGAGCAACGAAACTCAAACGGCGAAAGAAACAAGATCTGTTTACTAATCTGGACCTAGGTACAATTTTAAAGTAGCAAAAACTTGTTCAAGTTGATTAAACAGAAAGAGGGTTTCGAGACGAAGATCTAGGCGCTTGAATCGCCTGATTCCGACTAACGAGCGAAAAGATAAACAGAAACTAAGATCGGATCAGAAATCGCGATCGAGAAAATCAGGATAAATCCGAGAAAAAGAAAACTGACGAACATACTAACGAACGTTAGCTGTAACTAACGGGCGAAAACTGTTCGTTAAAACGAACATACGGATGAACGTCCGCAAACTAGAAGAACTGAGAAAACCAGCGAACCAAAAAAATGGATCTAGGGTTTCTAAAAAAACCAAATGGTTTTTTTTTTTAAAACGGTGGCTCAGAACCGGCGCGGTACCTCCAGCGAGGGCTCCGACGGGGCGGGCTTGGGCGGCAGCGGCGACTCGCAGGCGGCGGGGCTCGGCGGCGACGGCAAGCGGCGGCGGCGGCGCTCGGCTGCGGCGGTGGCGGCGCTCGGCTACGGCGGCGACGGCTTGGGGCGGCGGTGGCTGCGGTGGTGGTGGTGGTTTGGGGCCGCAGGGTGGCGGCTTATAAAGGGGGAGGGGCGGCGACTTGGGGGAGGGGGCAAGACGCGGCGCAGGCGGAGTCCGGCTCGGACTCCGGTCCGAGCGGCAGCGGGGCGGCGCACGCGCGCGGGGCTGTGGCGGCTCGGGCCGGCCTGGCTCGGCTGGGCCGTAGGCCCAGTCAGGCGCGGGAAACTTTTTTTAAAATAATTACGCCGACAGAAATAAAACCCTAGAAAATAAAATAAAAACCTAAAAATGCCAAAACAAAATTTCACCGTCTAAATAAAATATTTAGAACTAGATGAAAATTTTCTTGGCCCTAAAATGCAATTTTGAAAACGTGCAATTTTTCTAATGCAAATAAAATCCAAATAAAATAAAATCAAATCAAATAAATGATTTTAATATTTTTCCTCCAATATTTCAATTATTTTGGATAAGTCATATTATCTCCTCTCATATATTTTAATATGAAATATTTTTAGGAAGGAAAAATAATTAAAATCCAAATCCTCGATTCATTATTTGATAAAAATCAAATATGAAAAACGGGGAAATCCCCAACTCTCTCCGAGGGTCCTTGAGTTGCTTAGGATTTTGAGGATTGCAAAACGAAAATGCAATAAAATATGATATGCATGGATGACCTATGTATAACATTCCAAATTGAAAATTTGGGATGTTACAATGCTCCCCGCGTGCTGATTGATGGCGACTTTCGTTTTCCTGTGCTGTGAACTACATCCTTGTTTGCTCCTCATGTGATGGTTGATGGCGGCTTTCGTTTTCCAGTGCTGTGAACTGCATCCTTCCGTGCTCCTACCTTTTTTGAAAGTGGTGTCATTCTCAGTTGTTTCTGTACAACAGCATTCCCTTGTGGTGGTCTTATGGGCATTGTTTCTTCATGTTCTTCATCCTCTTCACTCTCTGCACTCTCTTCTTCCTCTTCCTCCTCTTCTTCATCTGCTTCTTCATAAGCCACTCCTTCTTCAGTTTCTTCATGTTCTTCGTGCTCTTCACTCTCTTCGTCTTCCTCCTCTTCTTCATCTGCTTCTTCATAAGCCATTTCTTCTTCAGTTGTGTCACCATCTTCTTCATATTCCTTGTTTTCTGATCTTGTTCTTTTGGGGCAGGTTCTTGAATTGTGTCTCTTCCTCTTTTTGCAGATGCTACAACATCTCGTCTTAGTGTTGTGAGTGGAATTATATTTGGTTGTGCATCGCCATGTCCTCGGTTTTCTTGTTCATGTCTTTTTTTACATGTCCTGGAATTGTGGCCGCTGATTTCATTACATGTCTTGCACCTTCTTATTCCCAATGGGTGACCATCACTGTCCATCTCAGGCTGTGGCTTACTGTTTTTGTCATCATTTTTCTCCTTGCATGCAACCCTTTTTTGGGTTGCGTCGGCCCCTTTCTTCCTTCCTCTTGTGTTTGAAACAGGAGGTGGAAGAATTGTTTCTTTTTTGATAGCACCAGTTGCATTGTGTTTGGTATTTTCTACTTGCTCGGCATTATTGTCATGCTGGGATTTCTCTGCTTGCTTTAGTTTTGCTTCTTCCTCTTCTTCTTCTTCTTCTTCTTCTTCTTCTTCTTCTTCTTCTTTTTTGAGAACGTCAACTTCCTCGATCAGTGCCCTCATACCAGACAACGCTCTATGGCACCCAGCGTCGGACCTTGTCGCTCTGTTTGCAAGGTCCATTGCTATTTCTGTCAGCAATTTTCTATGGCAAAAAAGCGAGCTTCCATCTGGTGCTGTTTGTTCGTAGTCTCTCCTGTCAAACGTTGCATTTGATCTTGTGTGACGGGTGTATCTTTTCATGATGTACACCTCAAGAATCTTGAGTAGTCTCAAATGAGAAAGCATGCATAACACATGTACGCAAAAGAGCCCTACAGACAACACATGATTTCTTTGTTTTGTAACTGAACTGCATGAAATTAATAAACACATATTTTTTCATTATTTGTTCATTTTAAAGAAGTGAACTTCATTTAGTTTTGTGAATTACTCATGCATGTGGACTTTTAAAGTTTAGTAAGTGAGCTTTCGTGCATGACTATCAGAAACTAGATTTTTTTTGCTAGGAGTCGCACCAGTGTGTGTCCAGAGTTTGCACTCACATTCGTAGACATGTATCTTTTCATCGGCGACCACTCAGAAATTATGCCTTGCCCATTCAAATGCATCCGATCTGTTGTAGTGGTGTACGAGATACTTTGTCGGGTTCTCAGGGCATCGTTCTGCTCTGAATGCAGTGCTACAGTAGAGTGTTTCTTTGAAATCTGCAAACACTACCCTTGTATACACCTTTGATAGGTGAACTTCGAACCCAAACTAGGTTGTTGTCTTTACCTTTGACTGCATGATCAGAAATGCACTGTTACGAACCACAGAAACGAAAAAATTGTTTGTTTTTGTAGTTATATTTTAGCAGTTTTTGATGGACATTTTCTTTACCTCATTTGCTATAGTCTTTGTGTGCTCGACGGCCTTCCTGGTCTGAATGCACTTGTCCACCTGCTGAGCAAATAGATGGAGATCATGCTTCTATTTGACAAAGTTTTTCTTCAGTATGCGGTTCATGCTCTCGCTTCTCCGCGTGGAAGTCATCCGAGCACAGAAAAATTCCTTGTAGTAGGCTGAGATCCACTCGTGCCTGTCATCCCACATCGAATTCATCACTTCGTCGTTTTGCAAGTTGTATCTCTGAACGAGGTCCTTCCATGCTGGTTCAAATTCTGACGGCATTAATGGGTGGTTCAACACCGCATTGAGGTCATCCTTGAGTTTCTCGTGCGCCTTATACAGCAAGGCGAGGTGGTCTTTGTACTTCTTCATGATATGCCACCGACACAACTTAGGCAGTGTATCTGGGAGGATAGTTTTTAATGCTGCCTTCATCCAAGAACACTGGTCTGAGAAGGCACAAATAGTGTTTTTTATTAAGTTGTTTGTGTGTGTGTAAGATAGATGGAAGAAATATAAATGTACCAAACGAACGTAAGTATACAGGTGTTTTTTGTACCTGTGAGCATGCAGATTGGTGACTTGTTTGTATACCTCGGAAATGTTTTGAAATCCACTCGAACGACGGTATTGTTTCATCTCGCACGAGGGCAACAACAAATATGGTGCTCTGTAGATGATGGTTCACTCCCACGAAGACTCCCAGTGGCATGTGGAATTTGTTAGTTTTATATGTCGTGTCAAATGTAACGCAATCTCCAAAATCTTCATATGATCCTTTGCAACTTGCGTTGGACCAATAGACGTTTCTTACACGGTTATATGCATCAATGTCATAATCATAGAAGAACTATGGGTTTATCTTCTGCATCTTCTCAAAGAAATCCAGAAGTTTCTTGACATCATCTTGGGACTCTTCTCTGGCAAACTTTTGTTTCCTGCATTTTCAAACGCAATGCAAACTCATCTCATCAAACAGGAAATAATTACCGATAGAATGCTCAAGTGATATGCTCTATGATGTGCTTACTTGTTTACCCATTTGTGGCTAGTATGTCCCATGTACTGCAGACCACCGGACATACACGACAACGTTGACATCATCTGAGCGTGTGTGTGTGGTTGTTCAATTGCATGTCTTTCATTAACTGGTCTATCAAAGGATCGTCTTTTTTGTAAGATCGCATGTGCAAAAGCATCCCGGGGCTTTCCAGCATCTTGTGATTGTGGTTGAGTTCAACCATTTCTATCACAAATTTGCCATCCTTCCTCTTTTTGACTCTAATATTTGCCTTGCGGTCAATCCTTTTTGATGTCTTCTCATGTTTCCGGACATAATCTGACACGGTCTGTTTGTGCGTCCCTTCTCTTGAGCAGACAATGTAGGCATTTGTCTTGTGTTTTGACCTCTTGCATATGCCAAACCCTGCATATCTTGCATAATTGTTGTAAAGCTCCCATGCCTTTTTGTATGTGGTGAACTTCATTCCAGCGGCAGGTATGAGGTTCAGCGGCATGTTTTTATCCTGCATTAAGTGCAATGCTCTATGAAATAATTTGTTCTGTTCTATTTTTTAAATACGAGGAGTGCATACGAGTTTAATAAAGCATTACAATGTTCCTAAGTTTTCAGAAGAATTGTCTGTATTAGATGTTAGGTCAAACCTCACAAGAAATATAAGTGTGCATTGCAATGTTATCTGAATGGACTGCAAATATTTTTTCAGGAAATAAACTTACATGTGTGTAGAGTCATACACCCGATGGTGTTTGCAGCTCGCCGGGTTGTATTGGACATGGCAGAGTTATAGCACATCTGTGTAGTTGAGGATCTCGCGACGGCAATAGTGAGGAGCATTTGTAACCGCCGTTGACTTCTAACCGAGGCACCGTTGGTGGTCGCAGTGTCGAAGTTGATGCAGCAGGTCTACTTGGAGCTCTGTTTTTGGTGCAGCGGCTGGACGCTGAGCTCTGTGTTGTGGTGCAGCAGGTGCACGCGGTGGTAATCCATTGTTGTGGCAATGTCTCACTGGATTGGTTTGAAAATTTTGAAGCAGCGACACATCATCATAATCATCATCTGCCGCAACATCATGTTCAACTGCATCATCATTGTCTATTCGGACATGCTGTTCAAATGTAGTGAACTCATTCTTATACTCTGGGTTGATAACTATTATTGGTTCATCTTCATCGTCATCATCTTCATCATCATCATCTTCATCATCCCGTCGGTGAGTGCCCTCCCACATGTATGTGACATCATCTTCATCCTCGACTACCTCTTCTTCCTGGAAAAAATCCTCTTCCGGAGAGTATTGCACCCTGTTTGTTGTCATGAAGAATCCTCGAGGAATCTCAGGGGAAACCCAGCCAGTATCTCTTTCAGAAGAAGCTTTACTCTTCTGAAAGTTGTTGTTCTCAGTGTTGTCAATTATGCATGGCATTTTGTATCTGATGAACGACATTTCCTGCACAAAATGAACCGAGCTGCATTGTCAGGTTAAATGAACCGAATCATGTGAACTGCAATGTGTTTGAAGGGTACTGCAAAGTATTGCACACTGACTACATCACCCCGCAAGGTCAACTGAAGTAACCGCACTGCATCGTTGTCCATATTAAACGTATACAACCATACTGCATAACCAAGCAAGTGTACTACATAGCCGAGCAAGTGCACTGCATTTTTTCCTATCACGAACTGAAGCAACCGCTCTACTTAGTTTTTGGAGGCGTACTAGACTGCATGTACTACTTTGTCTGGAATAAGTAAACTTAGATAGTTGAGGGAGTGTACTGCTTACCTCGTGTTGTAGTGCTTTCTTGCGTTTGCAGGAATAAGTTCCCTTCTCGTCCGTCTGCAGAACTTTTGCGTTTACCCGTGCAGTCCACTTTCCCTTCAGAAGTTCATGAGCGGTCTGGACATTGCTCAAGGTGAGTGGTGACGGAGGATTTGCTCTGAAGGTCATTGCGGACTTATTCCAAGAAGCTGTCGTGGATGAAGGAACCTTGCGCATAGTCCTCCTTGCTCGAATTGGTTTGATGTCGAGGCAGCACCAATCCACATCTGATGAAGTACAGCTAATTGAAGGCCCGGAGGAGTTCGACGGCGGCGCTACCAAGCTGCTTCTGCGGAAGAAGGCCGATATACTAGAGGGGGAGGTGTTGCTCGGGTGCTGCCGCGGAAGAAGGACGAGAGGCGACGGGCGGCATCGCTGCTTGGCCGTTGCCATGGAAGAAGGCCGGGATCGGAGGGGCGGCATCGCTGCTGACCGCCACCGTGGAAGAAGGCCGGGAGGGGAGGGGAGGTGGCACTCCCGGGCCGCCGCCGCGGGAGAAAGCGGTGAGGGGAGGGGCGGCATCGCTCCTAGGCTGCCGCCGTGGAAGAAGGCTGGAAGTATAGGGGCGGTGGCGCTCCTGGACCGCTACCGTGGAAGAAGGCCGGGAGGGGAGGGGCAGCAGCGCTCCCAGGCCACTGCCGCGGAAGAAGGCCGGGAGGGGAGGGGCAACGGCGCTCCCAGGCCGTTGCCACGGTAGAAGGCGGGGAGGGGAGGGGTGGCGGCGATCTGGTGGTGGATGTGTAGAATAAGACCGGTGTTGTTAGAATAAGGTCTTAAGGGGTGTTGTTATATATATAGTAACGTTAAACTAAGCGTGAGTGTAGAATAGCTTATTCTACACCCCAGTAAAGGTACATACAAAATATAGTAACACACTATGTAAAACATAGTAATTTTCGCAAAATTGTAGTAAATTACAAACTTGGATGATAAAAAAATATTTTCTGAATTACTACATTTTGTATACCATTTTACTAGATTTTGTATATAACTTTACTATGGGGTGTAGAATAAGCTATTCTATACTCATGCTTAGAATAGCGTTACCCTTATATATATATTATAAACACTATTATGATCACAGGATCAGAATATTATTCTGATCACAACCTGAACTTCCCTCTGTAGGAACCCGACCTTCAGGCTATCTTCGCAACTGTGTCTCCCGGCGCAAATTATTCTGGTCAGTCGTGTTCTATGTGATGTAAGTGTAATCTGCAAACAGTTTTTAGCAACTAAATGTCCGTTTTAAATAGGAATCTCGCTCATTGGCGGATATTTCTCTTGGGCCGTGATGAACATGCGTCAATTGCAATTTTATTGCCTGAGTTGTTCAACCTGAACTTCCCCTAGTGCTAGGTTGAACTTCCGCAAACATTGCGCAAATGGGCTTGCGGTATACCTTTGGAAAGCTATGGACACAAGTATCATGACCCAAGTTAAATTTTTGGCAAAATGTAAGCCGTTTAAGAGCAGTTTTGAAAACCGTTTTTCTTCATACATAAAACATGAATCGTATTTTCGACCGCATTTCTAATCTGTTTATCAGAATAAGGCTAATAATATGGCGTTGGAAAGTTGCTGCAAAGCCGCTCCTTCCACATGTTGAAATTTTCTCTAATTCCATATGGTTAAAGAGTAATTTTAATAATCGTAAAATTTCACAAATCAAACAGCCGAGTTTGTTTTTTCGATGCCACTTCTAAACGACAAATCCAATTAAGGCAAATGATATGGCGTTGGAAAGCTTATGAAAATGCGCTACTTTTTCATGTTCAAAGTTTTTTCTAATTTTGAACGGTTTAAGAGTAATTTAGAAAATGGTACAAGTTCCACCGAGTTGGCATTTTCGAGTTAATTTTTTAACCATATGTCCGAATGCAGCAAATGATATGGCGTTGGAAAGCTTGAACAAATGCAAAACTTTTTGGTATATATTGTTTCTCCCAATTATTTACGGTTTAAGTCAATTTTAAAATGACTAAAAACATATTTTCAACATAATTTCTACAAATTTTACTGGAATGGGGAAATAATATACCTTTGAAAAGCTACGAAAAATGCAAAACTTTTTCATGTTGATGGTTTTCTCTGATTCATAGCTGTTTTTGAGTAATTTAGAAAACGGCGAGGTCATTCGTTCTGCCTTTATGGCGAAACAGATTCTTTGAAAAGGCATCGCGTGAAGAACTTGAACTTCTCGGCATGTCTACTTGAACTTCACTCTGTTTTTCACGTGCTTTTGTTGCTCGTAGCTCTCCATCCACTCACCGGAATTGAGCAATTGATATATCGATGGAAAGCTGCTGTAAACATGCAACTTTCCTATGTTGATCATTTTTTCATACTCGTGATGATTTAAAAAGTTTATCATCTGAAATTCATTCAATGTAGTAGTTGAACTTCCTGCTATTTTCACGTTGAACTTCTGTGACGTATTTTCGTTTGCAATTTTCTCATCCATTCGTCAGTGTTACACAAATGATATTCCTTTTGTATAAACCTCTGTCAGAATAATTTTTTTTAACTTTCTCCAACCGAGGACTTGAACTTATGACAACAACAAAATTGGACCTTGCCTTTTAATTCATTTTTCTCATATTAAACACACACCATGTAGTACATGAACCTTTTCCATTTTTATATTTTGAATTTTTTATTTTCTTTTTGAAATCAAATTGCTCCAAATTATAACTGAACTTCTTTGTGGATTGAGAGAATTATTTTAAAATGCAATTTTTTTGTATTTTCGAACATGGAAATACTCCCTCCGGTCCTTTTTAGTTTGGATATAAGATTTGACTAAAGTCAAGCCTCGTAAAGTTTGACCAACTTTATAGAAAAAAGTACCAACATTCACAATCTGAAATCAATACCAATAGATGTGTCATGACTTAAAGTTTCATATTGTATAACTTTAGCATGGCAGATGTTGATATTTTTGCATATAAATATGGTCAAACTTTGTGAAGTTTGACTTCAGAGAATTCTAATATGCAGAGTAAAAAGGACCGGAGGGAGTACAAGGTGAACATCTGTGACATGAATTTTTGAACTTCCCCGGACAGAGCACTTGAACTTCTTTGAACAAATCGTTTAAGCTTTTATTTTTCTATACTTTTATTCAAAACTGAAATTCATTCCTCACAGTACTTGAACTTCTCGTTGTTTTCACTATGAACTTCTATCGCATTTTTGTGTATACGTCGAATTACACGCAATTGAAGGTTGGACGTCAGTTTTTTGCCATTTTAAAACATGTAATTAGAGGTCGGATGTCCCGCAATATAAATTTTGAACTGTGCACGGAGGAGCACGTGAACTTCTTGCAACAAACCTTTTAAGCTTTTTGTTTTCTATTCTTATATTCTTATCAGAAACGCATTTCATGTAGTAGTTGAACTTCCCGCTATTTTCACCTTGAACTTCTGCCATATGTTTTTGTTCAACCTCTCATAAGAATTTTTGAAGTTTACTGGGCCAAGCACTTGAACTTTTAGCAACAAAACATTTAGTCTTTGCCTTTTCATCCTTTTTTCATACAAAATGTACACCGTGTAGTACGTGAACTTCTCGCAGTTATCAACTTGAACTTTTCTCGGTTACGTGAAAATATCTGAGCTTTTATAGACATTGAACTGTTATACCTTTTTTTATTTGAACTTCATTGTGTATTTTTTAGAAATGTGAAAATTGGAGTTTTTTTAGAAACATCAAACTTCTTTGTTATTTCAAATTGAAATTATTGATTTTATTCTTTAGTAACTGGAAAAGCCAGATTTTTCTCAAATAAATATCAACCTACTCCGCTTTTTCAAACCTATTTTGTTTTTTTCAATTTGAAATCTAATTTTTTATGAATGTTTGTTATTTTAATTCAAACCTATTTTGTTTTTTTCGAATTGTTAAAATGATTTTTTACAAGTATCGAAGTTCTCTTTTTTCTAACATTTGAACATATATTTTTCTTTCATTTTTTAGTAATGTAAACTAAAATTTTCTTGCAAACATCAAAACTGCTCTATTATTTCTAATTTCCGCTCTCGGTTTTAATTTTTAAACTAATTGTTTCGATGCCCCTAAAAAACTTAGGAACATTGTGACATGATATCCCTAACATTTTGCTCTGAAGTTTCCAAACTCTAGTTCGTTTTTTTCTATTTATTGCCCTAGAACTCCTCTAATGATGTTTTCTACAATATAGCTATAGTTGAACTTGTCGTTCAGCCGTAGTAGAACTTCCCCGTGGCTGGCGTATAGCTTAGTAGAACTTCACGCGTAAACAACGCATATCCGTGGTACCTGACATATTTTTGCAGTAGAACTTCATTGTACGTCTCTTGACTTGTTGTGTGGAACTTCTTGAATCTTTTGCAACTAACTTCTTACACGCTAAATGGGCCTTAAGGCCATCCATCATTTTTGGCCAATGCATCAGGGCATGCACTGTGTGCATATCCTCAACACTATTCCAAAGCACCTCTAGTGTTACCAAATTTTGTATTTTTTATCAAAGTTGAATGCACTAGTGACAATGCGAGCCAAACACAATTTCTCATCCAGTAGTCTGTTAATTCTAGTTGCATTATTAGAACAGTACCAACCTACTATCAGGAGCCAATTATTCAGAGTAGCAAGTGTAAAGGACAAAAAGTACATGCAATAATTTGTTCTCCCTCTCATGGTAAGACAAAAAGCATCAAGAGAAAGCCCGCAGTAGCACCACCGGACTCTAGGAGGGTGGCGAGCATGGACACCACCGCACTCCACCTCCTCGACCTCAGCATGAAAGAGCACGCAACATGCAGTAGCCCTGGACTCCAGCGCCTTGATCGACACCACGACAGCTCTGCAGTGTCCCGCATGGCGCCGAGCTGAACTTTTGAATGCCAGTTGCAAGTGCAGACTTTTTATGTCGGTATTGCAAAAAGGTCTAACACAAGTCAAGGTATGAAAAGCAAGAAGTCTGCAAAAAAGAAAAAAAAGAAAGAGAAGCATCAGCCGAGCATATCAGGTTGAACCTACGCGATTGCAAGAAAACAAGGCACGATGGCGATGCTTCTCGGCTGATCGAGGGATGGCGAAATCATAGCATCTCCCCGCACATGGATTTGGACTATAGCGACATAGTTCTCGGACTGCATTTGGGTGCATGGAGTTCCATCGATGGGATCTGGGAGGCAGGGGAGCTTGTCGAGGAGTGTGGGGGATTTAGTTGGGGAGGAACTAGAGGTAGAGGTGTTCATCATCACCAGAAGGCAGCGGAGAGGAGGGGTTGCGCGCCTCGCCGGAGACAGAGCTAGGAGGAGATTATGTCGCCCTTTTGCTGGTGGTGGACGGTTGGCGGCTGGAAGCGCGGTGATATGTCTCCATCGTATCTACTTTTGCAAACACTTTTGCCCTTATTTTGGACTCTAACTTGCATGATTTGAATGGAACTAACCCAGACTGACGCTGTTTTCAGCAGAATTGCCATGGTGTTATTTATGTGCAGAAACAAAAGTTCTCGGAATGACCTGAAACTTCACGAAGATTATTTTTGGAAATAATAAAAAATACTGGCAAAAGAGCAAGACCAGGGGGCCCACACAATAGCCACGAGGGTGGGGGGCGCGGCTACCCCCCTGGGCGCGCTCCCTACCTCGTGGCCCCCCTGGAGCTCCTCCGACCTCAACTCCAACTCTATATATTCGTGTTCGGAGAGGAAAAAAATCAGAGAGAAGGATTCATTGCGTTTTATGATACGGAGCCGCCGCCAAGCCCTAAACTCTCTCGGGAGGGCTGATCTAGAGTCCGTTTGGGGCTCCGGAGAGGGGAATCCGTCGCCATCGCCATCATCAACCATCCTCCATCACCAATTTCATGATGGTCACCGCCGTGGGTGAGTAATTCCATTATAGGCTTGCTGGACGGTGATGGGTTGGATGGGATTTATCATGTAATCGAGTTAGTTTTGTTAGAGTTTGATCCCTAGTATCCACTATGTTCTGAGATTGATGTTGCTATGACTTTGCTATGCTTAATGCTTGTCACTAGGGCCCGAGTGCCATGATTTCAGATCTGAACCTATTATGTTTTCATGAATATATGTGAGTTCTTGATCCTATCTTGCAAGTCTATAGTCACCTACTATGTGTTATGATCCGGCAACCCCGAAGTGACAATAATCGGGACCACTCCCGGTGATGACCGTAGTTTGAGGAGTTCATGTATTCACTATGTGTTAATGCTTTGGTCTGGTACTCTATTAGAAGGAGGCCTTAATATCCCTTAGTTTCCGCTAGGACCCCACTGCCACGGGAGGGTACGATAAAAGATGTCATGCAAGTTCTTTTCGATAAACACGTATGACTATATTCGGAATACATGCCTACATTACATTGATGAATTGGAGCTAATTCTGTGTCACCCTAGGTTATGACTGTTACATGATGAACCACATCCGGCATAATTCTCTATTACCGATCCATTGCCTACGAGCTTTTCACATATTGTTCTTCGCTTATTTACTTTTCCGTTGCTATTGTTACGATCACTACAAAATACCAAAAACATTACTTTTGCTATCGTCACCTTTTGCTACCATTACCATTATTATCATATTACTTTTCTACTGAATACCTTGCTACAGGTATTAAGTTTCCAGGTGTGGTTGAATTGACAACTCAGCTGCTAATACTTGAGAATATTCTTTGGCTCCCCTTGTGTCGAATCAATAAATTTGGGTTGAATACTCTACCCTCGAAAACTGTTGCGATCCCCTATACTTGTGGGTTATCAAGACTATTTTCTGGCGCCATTGCCGGGGAGCATAGCTCTATTCTTTGAGTCACTTGGGATTTATATTTGCTTATCATTATGAAGAACTTGAAAGATCCAAGAACCAAGATTTATCCCTCAACTACGAGGGGAGGTAAGGAACTGCCATCTAGCTCTGCACTTGATTCACCTTCTGTTTTGAGTAAGCTTGCGACACCTAAACCTGCTTCTGCTCTTAATTCTGATATGTCGCATATTATTGATGATGCCACTTCTGCTATGCATGATACTTATGATGAAACTACTTCTATGCCTGATACTACTGTGCCACTCGATGAATTTCTTGATGAACAACTCGCTAGGGCTAGAGAGAATGAAATTATTGAAACTGATAATACTGATGAAAGTGATTATGAAGGCTCTCCTAATAAATATGAATTACATGTTGTGCCTGAGGGCTATGTTATGGATGAAGAAACTAAAAGAGACTTTCTTGCTTGCAATGATAGAAGTGATCTTAAGAAATTATTAGCTAAGCTTAAACAAAAAACTCTGAATGCTAGAATGAAATATGATCCTGCTTATGCTACTTCACCTATCTTTGTTACTGATAAAGATTATGAATTCTCTATTGATCCCGAGATAATTACTTTGGTTGAATCTGATCCTTTTTATGGCTATGAATCTGAAACTGTTGTGGCACATCTTACTAAATTAAATGATATAGCCACCCTGTTCACTAATGATGAGAGAACTCGCTACTTTTATATCCTTAAAATATTTCGTTCTCATTAAAGGGTGATGCTAAGATATGGTTTAATTCTCTTGATCCTGGTTGTGTGCGTAGTCCCTAGGATATGATTTATTACTTCTCTGCTAAATATTTCCCGGCTCATAAGAAACAAGCTGCCTTAAGGGATATATATAATTTTGTGCAAATTGAAGAAGAGAGTCTCCCACAAGCTTGGGGAGGCTTCTCCAATTACTTAATGCTTTGCCTGATCATCCTCTTAAGAAAAATGAAATACTTGATATATTTTATAATGGACTAACCGATGCTTCCAGAGATTACCTGGATAGTTGTGCTGGTTCTGTTTTCAGGGAAAGAACACCGGATGAAGCTGAAATTTTATTGAATAATATGTTGAAAAATGAAAATAATTGGAAACTTCCTGAGCCAGCCCCTGAGCCTATTCCTAAATCAACTCCAAAGAAAATGGGTGCTCTATTTCTCAGTCCTGAAGATATGCAAGAGGCAAAGAAATCCATGAAAGAAAAGGGTATTAAAGCTGAAGATGTTAAGAATTTACCTCCTATTGAAGAAATACATGGTCTTAATTTACCGCCTATTGAAGAAATACATGGTCTTAATCCATCTCCTATTGAAGAAACACATGGACTTTATAACCCGACACAGGTAGTAAAGGTAAATTCTCTCTATAGATATGATAAAGCTGAAATCCCATTCACCAAGTTTGCTAGCCCATGCTTAGATGAGTTTGATAAATTTATGGTTAAGTAAGAAGATTTCAATGCTTATTTTGGTAGAGAATTAAAATGCAGTGCTGATATGCTTGAACACTTGGGTGATTATATGGCTAATGTCAAAGGTGAACTTAAACTTATTAGTAAACATGCTTCTATGGTTACCACTCAAGTAGAACAAGTACTTAAAGCTCAAAATGATTTGCTCAATGAATTGAATAGTAAGAATAAGGACTATGCTGTTAGAGTGGCTACTAGAACTAGTACAATGACTCAGGAACCTTTGTGTCCTGAAGGCCACCCTAAGAGAATTGAGCAAGATTCTCAGAGAAATAATATAAATGCACCTAGTCCTTCTAAAAGGAAGAAAAAGAAAAATGATAGGACTTTGCATGCTTCTAGTGAACCTATTGCTGAAACACCTGAGAATCCAAATGATATTTCTATTTCCGATGCTGAAACACAATCTGGTAATGAACCTGAAACTAGTGATAATGTTAATGATGATGATCAACCTAGCAATGATAATGATATAGAAATTGAACCTGCTGTTGATCTTGATAACCCACAATCAAAGAATCAACGTTATGATAAGAGAGACTTTGTTGCTAGGAAACATGGTAAAGAATGAGAACCATGGGTTCAAAAACCCATGCCTTTTCCTCACAAACCATCCAAGAAAAAGGATGATGAGGATTTTGAGCGCTTTGCTGAAATGATTAGACCTATCTTTTTGGGAATGCGATTAACTGATATGCTCAAAATGAATCCTTATGCTAAGTACATGAAAGAAATTGTTACTAATACAGGAAGCTGAAATTTCCACCATGCTTGCTAATTACACTTTTAAGGGTGGAATACCTAAGAAGTTAGGAGATCCAGGAGTACCCACTATACCATGCTCCATTAAAAGAAATTATGTTAAAACTGCTTTATGTGATCTTGGAGCCGGTGTTAGTGTTATGCCTCTCTCTTTATATCGTAGAATTGATTTGAATAAGTTGACACCGACTTATATATCTTTGCAAATGGCTGATAAATCAACTGCTATACCTGTCGGTATTTGTGAGGATGTGCCTGTTGTGGTTGCAAGCGTTACTATTTTAACAGACTTTGTTATTCTTGATATTCCCGAGGACGATAGTATGTCTATTATTCTTGGAAGACCCTTTTTGAATACTGTAGGAGCTGTTATTGATTGCACCAAAGGCAATGCCACTTTTCATGTTAATGGTAATGAGCATACGGTACACTTTCCGAGGAAACAACCTCAAGTTCATAGTATTGATTCTATTGGAAAAGTTCCATCGATTATTTTTGGAGGTTTTGAATTTCCTCTTCCTACTATCAAGAAGAAATATGATATTCTAATTATTGGGGATGTGCATATCCCCGTTGAGGTAACATAGTGTTATTCGAAATTTCTCCGGTTCCATGTTATTCGAAATGAGTTTGTTAACAAGACTTGATCAACCTTGCTAATGGATTCCTTTTGATGATCATGAGATGGATGAAGTTAGAAAGCATAACCTTCCGTGCCCTCCTTTTACTTTCTGTTATTTATATTAAATAAAGTAAAAATAGTATTTTCTATCTGTTATCTGAATTATACGTGCAATATAAAAATACCCCGAAAATAAAAGTTCTCCAAATGCCCTGAAATTTCAATATGATTTTTCTAGAATATTTGAGAATATTTGGCACTGAGAACACATCAGGGGGGCATCCACCTGGCCACGAGGGTGGAGGGCACGCCCCCTGCTTCGTGGGCCCATGGTGGCCCTCTTCCACTTATTCATGTACCCACACACTCCTTCTTCCTCCCACAAACACCATTATCCAGCTCAAGCACGAGTTCTAGCCTCATTTTGCTATGATTTTTGATCTCCTTGCTCAAGGCACCTCTCACAAAACTACTTTGTGGGATTGTTCCTTGGTATGTGACTCCTCCAATGGTCCAATTAGTTTTTGTTCTAGTGCTTTATTCACTGCATATTTTTTGCTACTTAGGTGACCCTATTCTTGAGCTTGCATGTCAAATGTATATGGTTCCAAGTAGTTTTGATGCATGATATAGGCTCTAGGCACTTGTAGGAGTAGTTGCTATCAATTTTGTTGAGTTTGGTTCACTTTTATTTTGAAGTTACTAAAAATTTTAGGACTTTTCAGAAAATAAAGAAGAGATTTTTGAGGGGCTCATCGAGCCGAAGCTCGAAGGAAAAGCAAAGTGAAGAAGCAGAGAGGCCCAAATACAATTTGCCTCGCACCACGGAGGTTCGGCCGCGTGAATGGCCTTCTGATGATTTCTTGAGATCAGCCGGGATTTATGATGATTTTTATGCATTGGCTAAGAATTCAGGCCTCATCGACTTCCTCCGCGACCAACACAAACAGTATCTCTTACTCACCAATACTTTTGTGCAAAACATCTACTATTATCCTAAGGAATCACCTCCTTCAGTAGAGTTTCATTTGTATGATGTGGTAAAGAAGATGTCACTATATGAATTTTGCAGGGTTTTCAAAATACCTTTCGAGGGTATCTTAGAGGAACCACATCGTAGAGATGTGGACGGGTTTATTAACACTATTACCATAGGAGAAACTAGGAAAGTTTCTAATGCAAGAATCACTAGCATACATTTTCCTGTTTTACGCTACTTTGCAATATTTGCTAGTCGTTGCTTAATTGGTCGCGGAAACTATGGAAACCTTAGTGTTCCTGATATTTTTATTTCATTCCATGGTTTATTCCGTGACGACTCTGTTAGTATGGGCGGTATTATTGCTAAACGGTTAAGTCTGAACTGTACAAAGGGCCCCATCTTTGGAGGTATCTATGCTTCACGCCTTGCTGCATACTATAACATACCTATTAGGCACTATGAAAAAGAAGAAAAATTGTTGCCTACTGTTTATTTAGATTATAAGAGTATGGTAGCGCATGATTTTATTGTAAAGAATAGGGAAGGGGAGCTTAAATACAAATTGTTCTTTGATAAACGTCATCTTGAGACTATCACCTTGTCTGCTCCTTCCTTGTTTGATTTATCTACAGGCTAGTACCTCGTCTCGCCGGAGGCTATTCACGCCTACCGGAACCCTACATCAGCCACAAAGCCAGAGTCAGAACCACAATTTGATCCTCCACGACAGTCTAATTACCAGTGGGATCCGGAGATGATTGCCAACCAGTGGCAATCAGAGTCTTCTTCTTCGCAGTACGACCCCAACTATTACTTTGGATATCCGCCAGGCCAGCCATGGCCATAGACCAACTTGGGCCAAAAGCCCAAGCTTGGGGGAGTACGTATTTCTCACCGACATTACATTCATGTTCACACACTCATTGCTAGATGTCGGTGCTCATACTTTTTCACTGTATTATCCATGCTAGTTTATTTCCTTTTATTGCTTTCTTCTTGTGTGTTTAATAAACCTTAAGAAAAACAAAACAAAAAAAATTAGTTGTAGCTTTTAATTAGTTTACTTTCCATGCTTGTAGTAGTAATTAAAAAGAAAACCCAAAAAGATTTCTTGTTCTTCTTTTGCTTGTTGGGAGCTTTCCCGTGTATATAGTTTTATTTCTTTTCTTTTCTTTGGGGGTCGATAGGAGAAGATCATGATTAAATTGTTGAAGTGGCTCTTATATGCATTATTGTTGATTTGACAAAAGAGCCCATATTGCCTTGTCTTCTCTTGTTTATTGAATGCTTGCAGATTCCAGCTTAGTCCAATGCACGTGCACTATTATTATTATCCACATCATTCGGTCATGCAAGTGAAAGGAAATTATGACGATATATGATGAACTGATTGAGATGGGAGAAGCTGGTATGAACTCGACCTCTCTTGTTTTTGTAAATATGATTAGTTCATCGTTCCTGATTCAGCCTATTATGAATAAACATGTTTGCGATGACAATTAGAGATCATAGTTTCTTATGCCATGATTAATTAGCTAGGAGCTTATAATTGTTTACCTTGCGTGCCAACATGCTATTAAAATGGTTGTGATGTGGTATGATAGGGTGGTATCCTCCTCTGAATGGTTTAAGTGACTTGACTTGGCACATGTTCACGCATGTAGTTGAAACAAAATCAACATAGCCTTCACGATATTTATGTTCATGGTGGATTATATCCTACTCATGCTTGCACTCAATGTTCATTAACTCTAATGCATGTTCATGGCTGTTGTCGCTCTCTAGTTGGTCGCTTCCCAGTCTTTTGCTAGCCTTCACTTGTACTAAGCAGGAATACTGCTTGTGCATCCAATTCCATAAACCCCAAATTGTTCCATATGAGTCCACCATACCTACCTATATACGGTATCTACCTGCCGTTCCAAGTAAATTTGTACGCGCCAAACTCTAAACCTTCAAATAAATATCCTGTTTTGTATGCTCGAATAGCTCATGTATCAACTAGGGCTGTCCGTATCTTCCATGTTAGGCAGGTTATTCTCAAGAGGAGTGGTCTCCGCTCCTCACTCACGAGAAAATGGCTGGTCACCGGGATGCCCAGACCCATGCTTTATGCAAATCAAATCAAAATAATTGCAAACAAAGCTCCCCCTGGGACTCTTGTTAGTTGGAGGCACTCGTTGTTTCAAGCAAGCCATGGATTGATGCTTGTTGGTGGAGGGGGAGTATAAACTTTACCATTCTGTTTGGGAACCACCTATAATGTGTGTAGCATGGAAGATATCGCCATCTCTTGGTTGTTATGTTGACAATGAAAGTATAACGCTCAAAATATTATTCATCTCTATTTCAAAACCGAGCTCTGGCACCTCTACAAATCCATGCTTCCCTCTGCGAAGGGCCTATCTATTTACTTTTATGCTGAGTCATCCTGCTCTTATTAAAAACACTCACTGGAGAGCACCTCTGTCATTTGCATTCATTACTGATTAGTTTACATAGAGTATGACTTGACTGGATCTCTTTTACCATGAATTACAATGTCTAGTCAGTCCTTGATCTTTAAAGGTGCTCTGCATTTATGTTTTGCGGTCTCAGAAAGGGCTAGGGAGATACCATCTTGTTATATCATATTATGATTGTTTTGAGAAAGTGTTGTCACCCGAGATTTATTATTATTGCTCGCTAGTTGATTATGCCGTTGATATGAGTAAACATGAAACCTACGCATTATTGTGAATATGGTTAGTTTATAATCTTTGCTGAAAACTTGAATGCTGGCTTTACATATTTACAACAACAAGAGCAAACAGAGTTTGTAAAAAATTTTCTTTATCACTTTCAGTTTGTCAACTGAATTGCTTGAGGACAAGCAAAGGTTTAAGCTTGGGGGAGTTGATACGTCTCCGTCGTATATACTTTCCCAAACACTTTTGCCCTTGTTTTGGACTCTAACTTGCATGATTTGAATGGAACTACCCCGGACTGACACTGTTTTCACCAGAATTGCCATAGTGTTATTTATGTGCAGAAACAAAAGTTCTCGGAATGACCTGAAACTTCACAGAGATTATTTTTGGAAATAATAAAAAATACTGGCAAAAGATCAAGCCCAGGGGCCCACACCCTAGCCACGAGGGTGGGGGGCGCGCCCCCCTACCTCGTGGGCCCCCCGGAGCTCCTCCGACCTCAACTCCAACTCTATATATTCGTGTTCGGAGAGGAAAAAATCAGAGAGAGGGATTCATCGTGTTTTACAATACGGAGCCGCCGCCAAGCCCTAAACTCTCTTGGGAGGGCTGATCTGGAGTCCGTTCGGGGCTCCGAGAGGGGAATCCGTTGCCATCATTATCATCAACCATCCTCCATCACCAATTTCATGATGCTCACCGCCGTGCATGAGTAATTCCATCATAGGCTTGCTGGACGGTGATGGGTTGGATGAGATTTATCATGTAATTGAGTTAGTTTTGTTAGGGTTTGATCCCTAGTATCCACTATGTTCTGAGATTGATGTTTCTATGACTTTGCTATGGTTAATGCTTGTCACTAGGGCCCGAGTGCCATGATTTTAGATCTGGACCTATTATGTTTTCATGAATATATGTGAGTTCTTGATCCTATCTTGCAAGTCTATAGTCACCTACTATGTGTTATGATCCGGCAACCCCGAAGTGACAATAATCGGGACCACTCCTGGTGATGACTATAGTTTGAGGAGTTCATGTATTCACTATGTGTTAATGCTTTGGTCCGGTACTCTATTAAAAGGAGGCCTTAATATCCCTTAGTTTCCGCTAGGACCCCGCTGCCACGGGAGGGTAGGACAAAAGATGTCATGCAAGTTCTTTTCCATAAGCACGTATGACTATATTCGGAATACATGCCTACATTACATTGATGAATTGGAGCTAGTTCTGTGTCACCCTAGGTTATGACTGTTACATGATGAACCACATCCGGCATAATTCTCTATCACCGATCCATTGCCTACGAGCTTTTCACATATTGTTCTCCGCTTATTTACTTTTCCGTTGCTATTGTTACGACCACTACAAAATACCAAAAACATTACTTTTGCTATCGTTACCTTTTGCTATCATTACCATTATTATCATATTACTTTGCTACTAAATACCTTGCTGCAGATATTAAGTTTCCAGGTGTGTTGAATTGACAACTCAGCTGCTAATACTTGAGAATGTTCTTTGGCTCCCCTTATGTCGAATCAATAAATTTGGGTTGAATACTCTACCCTCGAAAACTGTTGCGATCCACTATACTTGTGGGTTATCACGCGGCGGGATGCGGGGCTATGATGTGTGGCGGCGGCGAGTGGTGAACCACGCGGCAACGGTTGGATCCTATGCGGTGCCGCCTCCAATTGGGGCGTTGCGGGGCAGCGGCGGCACCTCAGGTTGCAGTGTGGCGGGGCGGCGGTGGCCCCTCTGATTGGGGGTCAGGCGAAGGCTACGTCTCCAGTTGGGGGCGAGGCGGCGGCAGCAACGTCGATTGGGGCGGGGCGGAGGGCATGTCGCTGGTTGGGGCGAGAGGTGCGGGAAGTGGGGGATCAAGATCGGGGAAGGTGCCGGGGGTGTGCTTTTTTTAAGTCACCGTTGGTTTGGTAGTTCAGGAACATCTCAATCGGGCCCTATATAGGCGCCGTGTGATCAAAATAACTATTCTGATCCCAGGATGAGAATAGTGCTAGTCCTCTACAACATTCACTTATAGCTATGTCCTCAAGCTGCCATCTTCTACACTAAGTGAATGTGATCGGACCCTAACCCCATATGTGCTTATCTCTCCTACTCTCTCTAAATCGTTATATGCATTCTATTGACACGTGTCGATTGTCTTCATTGTGTCCTTGTCAGTCGAAGATCAAGAGACAAACATTTAAAAGGCTTTTATTACTCTTATCCTTTTTCCTAACTCCGAAGAAGTCGGAATGATCACCCGACAAACCGGGAGTGCGTGGGGTCGTGGCACAACATTTAAGTTGTTGCATGCGTGCCACGTGTAGCTCAGATGTGAACCACCAGGGGTAGCTGAGTAATTACACTGTGCCATTCTCTTCCTTATATATACCCAACCCCCTGCGGTCATTAAAACTTACTCCTCTCGCCATTTCGCTCAAACCCTAGCACCTCCTTTAGCCTCCGTCATCATCGGAGATGAAGCGCTTCACTGCCGTGACTTCTCCGTCGTCATCGTCACGCCGGTCGTGGTCATTCTCTGTCCGCCGCTGTTGTAGGTGTCTTCCGCCGCCAAGTTAGGGCGCGGAAGATCGAACTCCTCGGCCTCTGTCCTGCCTCGTCTAGTAGTTCTTCGTCTGTTATTGAGCAGTAACTAAAGACTTACTTTTACCGTTTATTCGATCCAACGAACCTTCTAAATCTTCTGAAAGCCGTTTTACTACTTCCAAATCTGGATCTTTCCCTATATGCATCTCATAACTTGCAAGTACCTTCACTTATGCTTCACAACTAGTTAGATTCCTTACTTGTACTTAGTCATGGATTCGTACAAATCTGGAACCAACTTACATCGATAAGTGAATGTCTTTGCACTATGAGGTCAATGTCTTCAAACTGATTTATCTTCAAAATCCTCTGAGAATGCATATGACCTCTTCCCCTTCCCTCGCATCTCTAATGCTGTCACAGGTACATCTCTGTGGAAGAGTCTCTTGGTTCCCATAGTCTTCTTTCATTTGCAGAATTCTTGTAGAATCATATTAAATCTCCTGAAGCCAGTTCTTGTCTGACCAGCAGAGCGAAGCCTAACACTTGTGTGAAGCCTTTCAGTCTTGTGAAGCCAATGGCAAGTGGTAAATCTGCAAAGAAAGGTGGCAGACAACACCGTGACAACACTGCAAAGGACCTACCACCAGATCTCTATGAATTATACAAGTCAGATCCTGAAGAGAGCTATGGTGAGCGCAAATCTCGAGTCCAATGGATTCAAAGATATTGGGAAGAATAGTGGTTTCTGTACCACTTTGTGACTCCGAGTACGCAGACAAGAATGATGTGAGACCACCCTAGGCTGATATTGTCTACAGGAAACTTCACCACATGAAAAAATCTGAAGCCATTGAGAGAGGCTTCTTTCCTTGCATGGTTAGAGTGCCAATGCCTGAGAATGTCGACCCATACAGTCTTCGATTGTGTCGTGAGGATGATCTGTTTGAAGCCAATCTCTAATTTGCTAAAGCTTCAGAAGTTCAAAACAAGAAGGACTTTGGGATTTGACTTCAACCCAGGTCCAGCAGCACCAAGGCCCGATGGCAGTCGTGAGGCCAAACCAAATCTTATTGGCCCCTTTGATTACTTCGACTCATTTCTGGCACATTGTGCAGCATAGAGGGCCAGCCTTGAAGTTGCTACTGAGGATGAAGAACAAACTACAGCTCTAGAGCCCCCGAAGCCTGTGAAGAAGTCAGAGGCTTCAAAGACCACTGCTGCACCAAAAGCTTCAAGAGTGAAGCCATTGAAATCTCCACCTCCTGAATCAAGTGTGCAGTCTAAATACTTGTCCCTCACCTCTATGAAGACAAAGAAAATCTCAGGGCAAGGCGTTACTCCAGCTAGCATCCTGCGCCATGAAGAGGATTTCATTGATCTCTCTAGTGATGAAGACCTTGCTGATGATGCCCTTGAGCTGCTGATCAAGAGCAAGCAGGAGGCTGAAATCTTCAAAGATTTGCCTCTATTTGATGTTGATATTCTGAACAATTTTATTGATGAATGGTTTGAAAACACTTATCTTACCATTGATGATCTGCAGCTTCCCATTGGCATCAGTGTGACATTCCAAGGCTGCATTGCAAAAGAGTTTGCCATTTCTCAAAAGGTTATTGAATAGAAAAACAAGATTGATCATGAAAAGGCTGTCTTCAAGAAGCACATGTCCAAGCTTAGTGTCACAGATGTTCAGAACTTTAAGAAGATGATGGCCGATCTCAAGACTGAGTTCCATAAGTGTTGTGATGAAGCCAAGGGATCCAGAGAGCGCCTCAAATATTATGCTGAGAAATGTGTTCAGACTCACAATGAAGCCTTGAAGAGAAAAGCACTTGGGCGTCCATGCATTGACTCCAAGTTGGCTGCTAAGAAGAAGCCAACACAAGCTGAAGCTGAGGCTTCAAGGCAGGAAATGCCAAGCATTGTCTTCCTTGCCAGCATGACTAGCTCAAATCCCAAGATGCCATCTTCTGCTTCCGAAAGGAAGAAGACAAAGCAGGCAGAGGTTAAAGCCAAGAAGCGCAAGCATCAAGAAGCCTCTGATGCAGCTCCATCTTAGAAAAGGATGAAGACAAAGCCTTCTAAGGCTTCAAGAAGGGCCCAAGCACCAACTGCTCATCTGCTCCTCAAGAGCGCTCCTAGTTAAGCCCATCTCTGTTGCCTTACCGGCCTCCTCCAACCATGAGCGTTGTCTTGTTGTACATGAGCCTGCTACCACAGAGGCTCATGAATCTGAAGAGATCCCACCTGCTGACACCATCGCAGCTGAAGACATTAGTCATGACAACAATGTTGATGATGATGAAGTTATTCCTCAGGTTCTCCAGCTCACTCAGAAACCGGTATCATTGCGTGCTTCCATGAGCAGTGAACAGATTAGCATTGGCGGTCCTACGACGCCAATCACTCGAGATGATTTTGGGAAGAGCAACACCCCAACACCGCTCTCCATGAAGTCATTATGCGCACTCCACTGGCTCAAGTCGCTACTCCTATTCTTGAGACTCCCCATGAAACACCCGAAGACATGGAGAGGACCACTCCCTCACCGCAGGTGTCACCCTCTTTTCGAAGGCTTCGCCGAGGCCCAAGGCCACTAGTCTCCATGTCTAGCATTCCTGAAGAGGATGTGCATGCCATAAGCTCAGTAGCACATCAAGTGTTCCCTAAAACCATCCCCTCAAAAACTACTCAAGAGTCTGAAGCCAAAGTGGCTGAAGATATTCCGGCTGCATCAACCGAGGAAAAAGAAAAAGAAGAACATGATGTTATCCCCCCTACTGAACCAAGTGTGATTTCCGATGTGATTGTGCCTGACCCCCCAGTAACTGAAGCCTCTGAAGCCATCGCGGAAGCTGCTGCTACCACTAATACTGAAGCCAATGGCATTGTCCTGGCTGAAGACAATGCGCAGCCTAAAGCCCCTCATGCCACAGAAGATATTCAGCCATCCACATTGGATGCTGCTGCTCCACCTGTTCCACACACTATAGCAAGGGCCTTTTGTAACGCCCAGATAATTAAGCTACATTAATCCCCTGTTAATGGTTGCCATGTCATCATGGTTACCTTGATAGTTGCCACTTGATAAAAATTCAAAGCCATTTCAAATTTAATCTGAAGTCAAAATTAATATTTCTCCAATCAGTAAAACTAAAATGTTTAATTGCTTGCAAATATTCACTAACTATTTGTCATGAATAAACCAACACTATTTGACATTCCAATTAATCCCTAGGAAATTATAAAGTGAACCAGGAGCATTAAATTGAGCCAATTCAATTTAAATAAATAGTTAACCATTTCAAAATAAATAGTAACTTTGTCAGCTAACTCATTACACAACCTAGTATTTATGTGCCAATTATCATATTAAAAAAATCCGTTTGGTAGGTCAAAATAATGCAAAATAGTGGAGAAATTACAAAAGAGAAAATAAAAAGAGAAAATGCCTAAACCTACTGTGCAGCTGGGCTCTATGCAGCCACAGTTCACACGGCCCAGTCTGCATAGGCCTTTTCCCCTACCTCACGCTACAGGACGCAGAGGAGAGTGTGGCATGCATCCACGGCTGCCATGGCCATGGATGGCCTCCACGTTGTTCCCCTCGGCCTATAAAAATGCCCAACCGCAACCCTAGGCCCCCCTTGTCTGTTTCCCCCTCGATCCCCCATCACCCCCTTCTCATCTGCTCGAATTCGAGGTCGGAACCTCGCGCGGTGATTGTGCTCGTCATCACCGTTGTCGTGGTCACCGTCGTCGCTATCGTGGGAGAAGACGTCCAGGAGATCGGCTGCTGTCAGCTTCATCCGTCCTGGACACCAGCTCAAGCTGGGATGTCCCGTACATTCGCCATCGATTCCATCCTCTCCGCGTACATCATCACTGACCGCCATCATTTGCCGCTGCTCTGGTCCGTCCCCGACCTCCCTGACCTCGCCTTCGCACTCGTGGTGAGCATCTCTCCTGAATCCCCCCTTTTTCCACCTCGATCTGTCATCGTAGGCGTATCCTCGTGAGCTCGACCGCCATGGCCGAAGCTTCGCGTCCGCGCCCGCATGCCCTACTGCATGCAGCGGCACCCCTGCACCCGCCTGCACTTGCCCCGCGTGCACCCACTACGCCGGCAACCAACCACGCCCACGCTCGCCCTCTAGTGGCCATTCATGTGTGCGTCGTCGCCATGGCCGTGCCCTGCGACATGTTGCTGCTTCTACTGCGCCGCTGATGCCGCCTACCTCGCTAGGCCGCCCCTTCAATGCACCACTATCGTTGCGTGCACTCGCGTGCTCGCTTGCCTGCGCGCCTCCTCTTGGCTGCTGCTGGCTTGCTTCCTGGCGCCATGGCTGCCGACGCCTGTGTGTGCTCGTGCGTGATGCACAGCCACACAGTGCCCAGTTGTGCCACTTCAAGTGGGATAGCCCATTTAGATTATGGGCCAATTGGATTTTAGTTAGGGAATAATTAGTGGTTAGATTAGTCTATGAACAAATGACATGTGGACCCACTAGTTTAATTAGTTTAGTTTTTTTATTAGTACATGTGACACTTACATGTGGACATGCCTACACAATTCACCATTTGATGAGTCAAATGTTGAGTGGGTCAACTCAGTCAATGGTCCCGCCAGTCAGCCATTGGTTGTGTGTACCATTCGGTACACTTCTGTGTACCCATAGCAATTTAACCACTTATTTTCGAAATAATAATAATTTCAAAAAATGTTTAAAACTTTAAAAAAATCATAGAAAATTATCCGTAACTTGGATGAAAAAGTTTTGTGCATGAAAGTTGCTCAGAAAAATATGACGAATCCAAATATGCAATCCGTCCATCTGCCACAGGGAAGAACTGTCCCCCTCCGTTTCATCTGTCCAAAAACTGCAATCTTCAAGAAAGTATTCCCGGATGTTTCCCCCCTTCGCTAGTATCGTGTAACACTGCGTTAGAACACCCCAAGCTCTGCCTATAGTCATATCATGCATCTGAGTGCTTTGTATTTACTGTTTCTTCCCCCTCTTCTTCTCCGGTAGACTGCAAGACCGATGTTGATGCTGCTGTGATCGACTATGTCGTCGACGACTCTTCTTCCTTTTCAGGAGAGCTTCTAGGCAAGCAAACCCCCCAAGACCACTCCGACATCTCCCATTCCATTCTCTCTCAGGCTTGCATTAGATTTTGCTACTGTAATTGATTGCTCATATTCTGATGCATAGCCTCCTTTTGTAATCTGCTATTGTACCTTACTTGCTTATCCTAAACTGCTTAGTATAGGTCGGTTACTAATGACCCCTCTCCTTGTCCCAGTTGCCCCGGCTTGTTGATCGATGACTCGATCAACATGATCGACGACCAGAGCCTGACACTTCACATCACTTCACCCTCTTTAGTTGTACAACTCTACAGAGCTACTATCAAGTGCCGAGGGTGATACCTTGTAACGCACTCCTGATGATAACTCTATAGTATAGCTATTCAGTCGTGGTCATCAAGGGTGATTCCTCCTTCGCCACTCTCCGATATGACTCTGTCGTGCAACCCGTCAAGTATGAACCTCAAGGGTGATTCCTCCTATGTTCACCTTGATGATTACATTGAGTGGAATCCCTCGAGGGTGATTCCTCGGGTTTTCCACCTTGATGTTTTGGACACATGGTTACCTTGACTTCACTTGAGACCTTTGTGAAAGTCGGGCGGGCCCGAAGAGCACCCGAGGAGTTACGATGGTGGCTGGCTGTTTAGTGGTATCACCCAGGAGGGCGTGGTAGCTCCGGACTTGTCCCAAAGTCGTCACTTATTTTAATTGTTAATGCTCTAACAGGTTTGGGTATTTGTTCTGAGTTGGCCACTAGCCTTTACGCACTAACTGAAGGAAATATGCCCTAGAGGCAATAATAAAGTTATTATTTATTTCCTTATAATCATGATAAATGTTTATTATTCATGCTAGAAGTGTATTTACCGGAAACATAATACATGTGTGAATACATAGACAAACAAAGTGTCACTAGTATGCCTCTACTTGACTAGCTCGTTAATCAAAGATGGTTATGTTTCCTAACCATGAACAATGAGTTGTTATTTGATTAACGAGGTCACATCATTAGCAGAATGATCTGATTGACATGACCCATTCCATTAGCTTAGCACCCGATCGTTTAGTATGTTGCTATTGCTTTCTTCATGACTTATACATGTTCCTATGACTATGAGATTATGCAACTCCCGTTTACCGGAGGAACACTTTGGGTACTACCAAACGTCACAACGTAACTGGGTGATTATAAAGGAGTACTACAGGTGTCTCCAATGGTCGATGTTGGGTTGGCGTATTTCGAGATTAGGATTTGTCACTCCGATTGTCGGAGAGGTATCTCTGGGCCCTCTCGGTAATACACATCACATAAGCCTTGCAAGCATTACAACTAATATGTTAGTTGTGAGATGATGTATTACGGAACGAGTAAAGAGACTTGCCGGTAACGAGATTGAACTAGGTATTGGATACCGACGATCAAATCTCGGGCAAGTAACATACCGATGACAAAGGGAACAACGTATGTTGTTATGCGGTCTGACCGATAAAGATCTTCGTAGAATATGTAGGAGCCAATATGGGCATCCAGGTCCCGCTATTGGTTATTGACCAGAGACGTGTCTCGGTCATGTCTACATTGTTCTCGAACCCGTAGGGTCCGCACGCTTAAGGTTACGATGACAGTTATATTATGAGTTTATGCATTTTGATGTACCGAAGGTTGTTCGGAGTCCCGGATGTGATCACGGACATGACGAGGAGTCTCGAAATGGTCGAGACGTAAAGATTGATATATTGGAAGCCTATATTTGGATATCGGAAGTGTTCCGGGTGAAATCGGGATTTTACCGGAATACCGGGAGGGTTACCGGAACCCCCCGGGAGCTATTTGGGCCATAGTGGGCCTTAGTGGAAAAGAGAAGGGGCTGCCCTAGATGGGCTGTGCGCCCCCCCTTCCCCTAGTCCTATTAGGACTAGGAGAGGTGGCCGGCCCCCTCCTCCTCTTTTCCCCTCCGAGGAATCCTAGTTGGACTAGGATTGGAGGGGGGAATCCTACTCCCAGTGGGAGTAGGACTCTCCTGCGCCTCCCCCCCTTGGCCGGCCAGCCTCCCCTCCTCTCCTCCTTTATATACGGAGGCAGGGGCACCTCTAAACACACAAGTGGACACAAGTTGATCCACGTGATCTATTCCTTAGCCGTGTGCGGTGCCCCCTGCCACCATATTCCTCGATAATACTGTAGCGGAGTTTAGGCGAAGCCCTGCTGCTGTAGTTCATCAAGATCGTCACCACGCCGTCGTGCTGACGAAACTCTTCCCCGACACTTTGCTGGATCGGAGTCCGGGGATCGTCATCGAGCTGAACGTGTGCTCGAACTCGGAGGTGCCTTAGTTTCGGTGCTTGATCGGTTGGATCGAGAAGACGTACGACTACTTCCTCTACGTCGTGTCATCGCTTCCGCAGTCGGTCTGCGTTGGGTACGTAGACAATACTCTCCCCTCGTTGCTATGCATCACATGATCCTGTGTGTGCGTAGGAATTTTTTTGAAATTACTACGAAACCCAACAGTGGTATCCGAGCCTAGGTTATTTATGTTGATGTTATATGCACGAGTAGAACACAAGTGAGTTGTGGACGATACAAGTCATACTGCCTACCAGCATGTCATACTTTGGTTCGGCGGTATTGTTGGACGAGACGACCCGGACCAACCTTACGCGTACGCTTACGCGAGACCGGTTCCCTCGACGTGCTTTGCACAGAGATGGCTTGCGGGCGACTGTCTCTCCAACTTTAGTTGAACCAAGTATGGCTACGCCCGGTCCTTGCGAAGGTTAAAACGGAGTCTATTTGACAAACTATCGTTGTGGTTTTGATGCGTAGGTGAGATTGGTTCTTACTTAAGCCCGTAGCAGCCACGTAAAACATGCAACAACAAAGTAGAGGACGTCTAACTTGTTTTTGCAGGGCATGTTGTGATGTGATATGGTCAAGGCATGATGCTGAATTTTATTGTATGAGATGATCATGTTTTGTAACCGAGTTATCGGCAACTAGCAGGAGCCATATGGTTGTCGCTTTATTGTATGCAATGCAATCGCGATGTAATGCTTTACTTTATTACTAAACGGTAGTGATAGTCGTGGAAGCATAAGATTGGCGAGACGACAACGATGCTACGATGGAGATCAAGGTGTCGCGCCGGTGACGATGGTGATCATGACGATGCTTCGAAGATGGAGATCACAAGCACAAGATGATGATGACCATATCATATCACTTATATTGATTGCATGTGATGTTTATCTTTTTATGCATCTTATCTTGCTTTGATTGACGGTAGCATTATAAGATGATCTCTCACTAAATTATCAATAAGTGTTCTCCCTGAGTATGCACCGTTGCCAAAGTTCGTCGTGCCCAGACACCACGTGATGATCGGGTGTGATAAGCTCTACGTCCATCTACAACGGGTGCAAGCCAGTTTTGCACACGCAGAATACTCAGGTTAAACTTGACGAGCCTAGCATATGCAGATATGGCCTCGGAACACGGAGACCGAAAGGTCGAGCGTGAATCATATAGTAGATATGATCAACATAACGATGTTCACCATTGAAAACTACTCCATCTCACGTGATGATCGATCATGGTTTAGTTGATTTGGATCACGTAATCACTTAGAGGATTAGAGGGATGTCTATCTAAGTGGGAGTTCTTAAATAATATGATTAATTGAACTTAAAATTTATCATGGACTTAGTCCCTAAAAGTATCTTGCTTGTTTATGTTGATTGTAGATAGATGGCTCGTGCTGTTGTTCCGTTGAATTTTAATGCGTTCCTTGAGAAAGCAAAGTTGAAAGATGATGGTAGCAATTACACGGACTGGGTCCGTAACTTGAGGATTATCCTCATTGCTGCACAGAAAAATTACGTCCTGGAAGCACCGCTGGGTGCCAGGCCTGCTGCTGGAGCAACACCAGATGTTATGAACGTCTGGCAGAGCAAAGCTGATGACTACTCGATAGTTCAGTGTGCCATGCTTTACGGCTTAGAATCGGGACTTCAACGACGTTTTGAACGTCATGGAGCATATGAGATGTTCCAGGAGTTGAAGTTAATATTTCAAGCAAATGCTCGAATTGAGAGATATGAAGTCTCCAATAAGTTCTATAGCTGCAAGATGGAGGAGAACAGTTCTGTCAGTGAGCATATACTCAAAATGTCTGGATATAATAATCACTTGATTCAATTGGGAGTTAATCTTCCGGATGATTGCGTCATTGACAGAATTCTCCAATCACTGCCACCAAGCTACAAGAGCTTCGTGATGAACTATAATATGCAAGGGATGAACAAGACTATTCCCGAGCTCTTCGCAATGCTGAAAGCTGCAGAGGTAGAAATCAAGAAGGAGCATCAAGTGTTGATGGTTAACAAGACCACTAGTTTCAAGAAAAAGGGCAAAGGGAAGAAAAAGGGGAACTTCAAGAAGAACGGCAAGCAAGTTGCTGCTCAAGAGAAGAAACCCAAGTCTGGACCTAAGCCTGAAACTGAGTGCTTCTACTGCAAGCAGACTGGTCACTGGAAGCGGAACTGCCCCAAGTATTTGGCGGATAAGAAGGATGGCAAGGTGAACAAAGGTATATGTGATATACATGTTATTGATGTGTACCTTACCAATGCTCGCAGTAGCACCTGGGTATTTGATACTGGTTATGTTGCTAATATTTGCAACTCGAAACAGGGGCTACGGATTAAGCGAAGATTGGCTAAGGACGAGGTGACGATGCGCGTGGGAAACGGTTCCAAAGTCGATGTGATCGCAGTCGGCACGCTACCTCTACATCTACCTTCGGGATTAATATTAGACCTAAATAATTGTTATTTGGTGCCAGCGTTGAGCATGAACATTATATCTGGATCTTGTTTAATGCGAGACGGTTATTCATATAAATCAGAGAATAATGGTTGTTCTATTTATATGAATAATATCTTTTATGGTCATGCACCCTTGAAGAGTGGTCTATTCTTATTGAATCTCGATAGTAGTAATACACATATTCATAATGTTGAAGCCAAAAGATGCAGAGTTGATAATGAAAGTGCAACTTATTTGTGGCACTGTCGTTTAGGTCATATCGGTATAAAGCGCATGAAGAAACTCCATGCTGATGGACTTTTGGAACCACTTGATTATGAATCACTTGGTACTTGCGAACCGTGCCTCATGGGCAAGATGACTAAAACACCGTTCTCCGGTACTATGGAGAGAGCAACAGATTTGTTGGAAATCATACATACCGATGTATGTGGTCCAATGAATATTGAGGCTCGAGGCGGATATCGTTATTTTCTCACCTTCACAGATGATTTGAGCAGATATGGATATATCTACTTAATGAAGCATAAGTCTGAAACATTTGAAAAGTTCAAAGAATTTCAGAGTGAAGTTGAAAATCATCGTAAAAAGAAAATAAAGTTTCTACGATCTGATCGTGGAGGAGAATATTTGAGTTACGAGTTTGGTGTACATTTGAAAAACTGTGGAATAGTTTTGCAACTCACGCCACCCGGAACACCACAGCGTAATGGTGTGTCCGAACGTCGTAATCGTACTTTACTAGATATGGTGCGATCTATGATGTCTCTTACTGATTTACCGCTATCATTTTGGGGATATGCTTTAGAGACGGCCACATTCACGTTAAATAGGGCACCATCAAAATCCGTTGAGACGACGCCTTATGAACTGTGGTTTGGCAAGAAACCAAAGTTGTCGTTTCTTAAAGTTTGGGGCTGCGATGCTTATGTGAAAAAGCTTCAACCTGATAAGCTCGAACCCAAATCAGAGAAATGTGTCTTCATAGGATACCCAAAGGAAACTGTTGGGTACACCTTCTATCACAGATCCGAAGGCAAGACATTCGTTGCTAAGAATGGATCATTTCTAGAGAAGGAGTTTCTCTCGAAAGAAGTGAGTGGGAGGAAAGTAGAACTTGACGAGGTAACTGTACCTGCTCCCTTACTGGAAAGTAGTTCATCACAGAAAACTGTTTCAGTGACATCTACACCAGTTAGTGAGGAAGCCAATGATAATGATCATGAAACTTCAGATCAAGATACTACTGAACCTCGTAGATCAACCAGAGTAAGATCCGCACCAGAGTGGTACGGTAATCCTGTTCTGGAGGTCATGCTACTAGATCATGATGAACCTACGAACTATGAAGAAGCGATGGTGAGCCCAGATTCCGCAAAGTGGCTTGAAGCCATGAAATCTGAGATGGGATCCATGTATGAGAACAAAGTATGGACTTTGGTTGACTTGCCCGATGATCAGCAAGCAATTGAGAATAAATGGATCTTTAAGAAGAAGACTGAGGCTGATGGTAATGTTACTGTCTACAAAGCTCGACTTGTCGCAAAAGGTTTTCGGCAAGTTCAAGGGATTGACTACGATGAGACCTTCTCACCCGTAGCGATGCTTAAGTCCATCCGAATCATGTTAGCAATTGCCGCATTTTATGATTATGAAATTTGGCAGATGGATGTCAAAACTGCATTCCTGAATGGATTTCTGGAAGAAGAGTTGTATATGATGCAACCAGAAGGTTTTGTCGATCCAAAGGGAGCTAACAAAGTGTGCAAGCTCCAGCGATCCATTTATGGACTGGTGCAAGCCTCTCGGAGTTGGAATAAACGTTTTGATAGTGTGATCAAAGCATTTGGTTTTATACAGACTTTCGGAGAAGCCTGTATTTACAAGAAAGTGAGTGGGAGCTCTGTAGCATTTCTGATATTATATGTGGATGACATATTACTGATTGGAAATGATATAGAATTTCTGGATGGCATAAAGGGATACTTGAATAAAAGTTTTTCAATGAAAGACCTTGGTGAAGCTGCTTACATATTAGGCATTAAGATCTATAGAGATAGATCAAAACGCTTAATTGGACTTTCACAAAGCACATACCTTGACAAAATTTTGAAGAAGTTCAAAATGGATCAAGCGAAGAAAGGGTTCTTGCCTGTGTTACAAGGTATGAAATTGAGTAAGACTCAATGCCCGACCACTGCAGAAGATAGAGAGAATATGAAAGATGTTCCCTATGCATCAGCCATAGGATCTATCATGTATGCAATGCTGTGTACCAGACCTGATGTATGCCTTGCTATAAGTTTAGCAGGGAGGGTACCAAAGTAATCCAGGAGTGGATCACTGGACAGCGGTCAAGAACATCCTGAAATACCTGAAAAGGACTAAGGATATGTTTCTCGTATATGGAGGTGACAAAGAGCTCACCGTAAAAGGTTACGTTGATGCAAGCTTTGACACTGATCCGGACGATTCTAAATCGCAAACCGGATACGTGTTTACATTAAACGGTGGAGCTGTCAGTTGGTGCAGTTCTAAACAAAGCGTTGTAGCAGGATCTACATGTGAAGCGGAATACATAGCTGCTTCGGAAGCAGCAAATGAAGGAGTCTGGATGAAGGAGTTCATATCCGATCTAGGTGTCATACCTAGTGCATCGGGTCCAATGAAAATCTTTTGTGACAATACTGGTGCAATTGCCTTGGCAAAGGAATCCAGATTTCACAAAAGGACCAAACACATCAAGAGACGCTTCAACTCCATCCGGGATCTAGTCCAGGTGGGAGACATAGAGATTTGCAAGATACATACGGATCTGAATGTTGCAGACCCATTGACTAAGCCTCTTCCACGAGCAAAACATGATCAGCACCAAGGCTCCATGGGTGTTAGAATCATTACAGTGTAATCTAGATTATTGACTCTAGTGCAAGTGGGAGACTGAAGGAAATATGCCCTAGAGGCAATAATAAAGTTATTATTTATTTCCTTATAATCATGATAAATGTTTATTATTCATGCTAGAAGTGTATTTACCGGAAACATAA
The DNA here is from genome assembly GCF_018294505.1 of Triticum aestivum. Lineage (NCBI taxonomy): Eukaryota > Viridiplantae > Streptophyta > Magnoliopsida > Poales > Poaceae > Triticum > Triticum aestivum. The sequence continues at coordinate 342,776,432 of NC_057803.1, read as the reverse complement.
TACATGTGTGAATACATAACAAACAAAGTGTCACTAGTATGCCTCTACTTGACTAGCTCGTTAATCAAAGATGGTTATGTTTCCTAACCATGAACAATGAGTTGTTATTTGATTAACGAGGTCACATCATTAGCAGAATGATCTGATTGACATGACCCATTCCATTAGCTTAGCACCCGATCGTTTAGTATGTTGCTATTGCTTTCTTCATGACTTATACATGTTCCTATGACTATGAGATTATGCAACTCCCATTTACCGGAGGAACACTTTGGGTACTACCAAACGTCACAACGTAACTGGGTGATTATAAAGGAGTACTACAGGTGTCTCCAATGGTCGATGTTGGGTTGGCGTATTTCGAGATTAGGATTTGTCACTCCGATTGTCGGAGAGGTATCTCTGGGCCCTCTCGGTAATACACATCACATAAGCCTTGCAAGCATTACAACTAATATGTTAGTTGTGAGATGATGTATTACGGAACGAGTAAAGAGACTTGCCGGTAACGAGATTGAACTAGGTATTGGATACCGACGATCGAATCTCGGGCAAGTAACATACCGATGACAAAGGGAACAACGTATGTTGTTATGCGGTCTGACCGATAAAGATCTTCGTAGAATATGTAGGAGCCAATATGGGCATCCAGGTCCCGCTATTGGTTATTGACCAGAGACGTGTCTCGGTCATGTCTACATTGTTCTCGAACCCGTAGGGTCCGCACGCTTAAGGTTACGATGACAGATATATTATGAGTTTATGCATTTTGATGTACCGAAGGTTGTTCGGAGTCCCGGATGTGATCACGGACATGACGAGGAGTCTCGAAATGGTCGAGACGTAAAGATTGATATATTGGAAGCCTATATTTGGATATCGGAAGTGTTCCGGGTGAAATCGGGATTTTACCGGAATACCGGGAGGGTTACCGGAACCCCCCGGGAGCTATTTGGGCCATAGTGGGCCTTAGTGGAAAAGAGAAGGGGCTGCCCTAGATGGGCTGCGCGCCCCCCCTTCCCCTAGTCCTATTAGGACTAGGAGAGGTGGTCGGCCCCCTCCTCCTCTTTTCCCCTCCGAGGAATCCTAGTTGGACTAGGATTGGAGGGGGAATCCTACTCCCAGTGGGAGTAGGACTCTCCTGCGCCTCCCCCCCTTGGCCGGCCAGCCTCCCCTCCTCTCCTCCTTTATATACGGAGGCAGGGGCACCTCTAAACACACAAGTGGACACAAGTTGATCCATGTGATCTATTCCTTAGCCGTGTGCGGTGCCCCCTGCCACCATATTCCTCGATAATACTGTAGCGGAGTTTAGGCGAAGCCCTGCTGGTGTAGTTCATCAAGATCGTCACCATGCCGTCGTGCTGACGAAACTCTTCCCCGACACTTTGCTGGATCGGAGTCCGGGGATCGTCATCGAGCTGAACGTGTGCTCGAACTCGGAGGTGTCGTAGTTTCGGTGCTTGATCGGTTGGATCAAGAAGACGTACGACTACTTCCTCTACGTCGTGTCATCGCTTCCGCAGTCGGTCTGCGTTGGGTACGTAGACAATACTCTCTCCTCGTTGCTATGCATCACATGATCCTGTGTGTGCGTAGGAAATTTTTTGAAATTACTACGAAACCCAACACTAACCACCACGCGGGAATAGTTATGGGCCTCGACATCATAGTATCAGCCGAAGCTTTGTCAGACATCCATTTCAGCATTCTGGGCCTGTCGGGCCAATGCCATCCATGATGAGGTGGTGCTCATCCCGGCTCGTCGCACAACGACTCGGAGTGCAACAGGCGATGGGCCCAAGACCTTGGAGTGCTTAGGATGTAGACTGGCGGGGACCTCTTTGTTGAGCCTAGGTAGGGCTGCGACGTGTTGATCTTCTGAGGCTAGGCATTGACCCAGGAAAGTTTGTCCGGCCAGAGTAATCAAGTGTGTTGGAAAACGCGGTGCACCCTTGGAGGGAAGTTATCTATTCAAATAGCCGTGTCCACGGTAACGGACATTCAGACTTGTATCCTGATCTATTACAACTAGAAATGGTACTTGAGACACGTGATGGATATATTGGCTCCGAGATTGCTTTCTCGCAGGGAGTCAAGGAAGGATCTCTGGGCGTTAATACTACAACATGTTTGTTAAATATAAACTGCTATTCCGTACTCTTCTACATGTTGCAAGATGCTTGGAGCTGCTTGAAGATGCTAGTCTTTGATAGACTAGGCCATCCCCTCTATTCTGGCATTCTACAGTATAGTCCACAGATACAACCCTTCCATTTGATACCAATGCATACTTAGTATAGATCTAATGCTTGCGAGTACTTTGGATGAGTACTCATAGTTGCTTTGCTACCCCTTTTCCCCCTTCTTTCTTCTTTTCGGTTGTTGCAACCAGTTGGTGGACCCCAGGAGCCAGATGCCACCCCCGCCGACTACTACTACCCGGAGAGTGCCTACTACTACATGGAGACCGCCGATGACCAGGAGTACTTAGGAGGTCCCAGGCAGGAGGCCTTGCCTCTTCGATCGTTGATGTTCATGCTAGCCTTCTTAAGGCAAAACTTGTTTAACTTATGTCTGTACTCAGATATTGTTTCTTCCATTGAAGCTTGTGTATTGATGTCTACTACGCAACTTTATTCTTGTAGACTCGTGTTGGGCCTCCAAGCACTGTGTTTTGTAGGATAGTAGCAATTTTCCCTCAAGTGGATGACCTAAGGTTTACCAATCTGTGGGAGGCATAGGATGAAGATGGTCTCTCTCAAACAACCCTGCAACCAAATACAAGAAATATCTTGTGTCCCCAACACACCTAATACGATGGAAAATTGTATAGGTGCACTAGTTCAACAAAGAGATGGTGATAAAAGTGTAATACGGATGGTAGAAATATATTTTTATAATCTGAATAAATAAAAACAGCAAGGTAGCAAATAGTAAACGGGCACAAAAATGGTATTGCAATGCTTGAAAATGAGGCCTAGGGTTCGTACTTTCGCTAGTGCAATCTCTCAACAATGCTAATATAATTGGATCATATAACCACCCCTCAAAGTGTGATGAAGAATCAGTCCAAAGTTCCTATCTAGCGGAGAACATAAGAAGAAATTGTTTGTAGGGTACGAAACCACCTCGAAGCTATTCTTTCCGATTGATCTATCCAAGAGTTCATACTAAAATAACACCAAATAATTTCAGATTCATAATACTCAATCCAACACAAAGAACTTCAAAGAGTGCCCCAAGATTTCTACCGGAGAAACAAAGACAAGGACGTGCATCAACCCCTATGCGTAGATTACCCCAATGTCACCTCGGGATTCCGCGAGTTGAGTGCCAAAACATATATCAAGTGAATCAATATCATACCCCATTGTCACCACGAGTATTCATATGCAAGGCATATATCAAGTGCTTTCAAATCCATAAAAGTATTCAATCCAATAACAACGAAATCTCAAAGGGAAAAACTCAATTCATCACAACAACATAGAGAGGGGAAAACACCATATGATCTGACTATATTAACAAATCCCGCGATACATCAAGATCGTGACATCTCAAGAACACGAGAGAGAGAGAGAGAGAGAGAGAGAGAGATTAAACACATAGCTACTGGTACAAACCCTCAGCCCCGAGGGTGGACTACTCCCTCCTCATCGTGGTGGCCAACGGGATGATGAAGATGGCCACCGGATGATGCGGACATCAATACCATTGTTACACCCACAGACCCTGCTGCTATACATACTGGACCAATTACTAGAGCTCGCGCACGCCAATTAAATTACTAGGTACTTTAATTTCTTGGTAATGATTCTAATGTTCATGAGAATATGATGCTGCCTAAATTGGATACATTCATTTTGCTTACAAATGAAGGGCCTAGCTTGGACAAGAAAGATGAACCTTGGAGCAAGTTCAAGCATGGAGATGATGGCGTGCGCAAGGGGAACAAGAACGGAGTTACAACTGATAATTCCAGGACTTTGAAGCCACCATAATGAGTGCATGAAGCCTTGGATGAAATATACAAGATGCCACTTCATAAATTTTGTCCAGAGGCTATCCTTGGTGCTGCGTCACCTTATTTTTGGGCCAGGCCCATGTAATTTCGAAATACTTGATTATAGGCTGTTTTTAGAGTCCGTATGTGTGGGGAAACAAGAGTTAGGGTTGGTTTCAGACCCCTCCTTCAAGGGCCACGAAATTCCCCCTTTCTTCTCCATATATACAACCCTTAGGGCATCATTCAGACTTTGGGTTTTGTTTAGATCAAAATTTTGCCATAACTGCAACTTCGCATACTTCATTTGTGTTCAACGACTAGACCAAGACATCACAGAACCCCACCTTGATAAATAAAGCTTTCATCTTATATTCACAATATCCAGATTGCAATATCAATTTCTTGCTTGTTCTTTGTTTGCTCGCAGGAAACAGACCCTCATGGTCAGGTTGATCGTGCTCCAGCATGGTCAATAACCCCTCGGAAGTTGGTTTAGCGATTGCTAAGGCGCGACGTCTCCCACATTCGTAGTCGGATCGTCAAGGTCGACTCCCACAGAAAATGATAGCCACCATATCATCGAAACATCATGACACCTTCGTCTCTATCAAGTGGTATCAGATTTTCAGGTTGCTCGGTGAGATTTTACAGTTTTCGTAGTTTAGATCGAGTCTGTTCTTCATACCTACAGTCCACAAAAAGCCAAAAAAATAGGGTTAGTTAATCATATCCGAACTAGTCTGAGCCTTTGCATAGTCTTTTCAGTATTTTGCTTTGTTGAATTTGCGGTTGCCTCGTCGTGTCTAGTTGCTGGTCTTAGAGTCTAGTCTTTTAGAGTTTCGAGTTCTGGTCATAAGTTGTCACGCCGCCGCCGCACAATCATCATCGCCCCTGCCATCTACCACCACAGCTTACCCGCCACTGATCCGTCTCCATATACCATCACCAATCTGTATCCATATACCACCACCAATCCGTATCCATATACCACCACCAATCCGTATCCATATACCACCACCGCTGCCATATCCTACCATAATATATCCACCACCAATCCGAGTTCCTTTCATATTAGGTTTGCTTTTGAGATCCATCTAATTTCCGATTCATGTTTCCTTGCCTGAGTAGGTTTCAAAGAAAAAGAGTCTGGAGACCCCCGGGCAGTTTTTAGGCCAAAATTTTCGCAAGCAAATTTTTTCCCTATCCTATTTTTAGGCTTTTCGGAGTCTTTTGAGGCACGTGCCATCATAGTGATTTTTTGTCGCACTTCTTCGTCGTGGCTGCCCTGATTTCCGAAAAAGTCAAAAAATTGTGCCCATCCTGTCGGTTTCACCTGGGAAGAATTTTGAGACACTCGCCATTATAGTGATTTTTTGCCAAAAAAAAGAGGAGCGCCAAAAAAATAGAGCGATTTTTTTTCCAGAGTGTGCTTTTCCCTTGTTTACGTGCAACGCCGTGATTTTGTTAGTGTTCTAGGCTCGCGTCTCTAGCACGGTCTAGCCTAGGACCAGCACAGTACCGTCGTTGAGCGTTTATTCAACTTTGCATCTCTTAATTGATTATTGCTAATCTTTTTTCTACCATATTATAAGCCTTCCTAGCTCCACATAAATCTACGTCGTGCGTTTGACTCTCCCTGGTAATCGCTCTATCCAAGCTTTGAGTGTTTTGACTACATCGGTTGCCGATCACCGCCTGCTGCTGGGTAAGAACTGGTAAGAATTTGAGATTTGCTTGACGGATTTGTGACGCCCACCACCATTTGTTAGTAGTCTGTAGGATCATATTCTTGTGTGTTTCTATTGCTGCTAACCATGGCAGGATCACGAGCCGACGAGACTGACTGGGAGAACATGATGAATAAGGAGTTGCATGATAAATTTCAGCTAATGATGAGTGAACAGGTGCAAGATGTGCTAAACAGATTTGAAGATGCCATGGAGAAGATAGATGGCATGGAGAAGACATTCGAAACAAAGCTCGATAACAAGTTTAATGAATTGCTCGCGCATCTTCCACCACCACCACCGGCTGCACTTAATGCACCTCTACAACAACAACAACAACAACAACAACAACAACAACAACAACAACAACAACAACAACAACAACAACAACAACAACAACAACAACAACAACAACAACAACAACAACAACAACAATGACGACGATGACCTCCACGTCGCGAAACAGCCCTCCGCCGAGCGAGCCGTGTCCCTCTTGCGCCTGGCCAAACTATTGGTGCTGCTGTTGATACTTCTGTGGCTCCTGCTGCTGATGCGGAGGAGGATGATTATGTGGGAGATTACGAGGATGAGGTTGATCAAAATCAGAACTACGTGCAACCACCAGCACCACAACCACCAGGTTGTCCACATGCAAATAATGGCAATGGTAGGGCTCCCCCTCAGGTACGAGATCATGACCATATCCCTAAACTAAAATTGAATATTCCACCATTTGAGGGTAGATATGTTCCTGATATATATCTTACTTGGGAGTTAGAAACTGAACAACGATTTACATGTTTACAATATCCTGAAGAGAGACGTGTTCCTGCTGCTGCTTGTGCTTTCACTAGCTTTGCATGTGTTTGGTGGTATGAGCATTGTCGATTATATCCTATTCCAGCTACTTGGGCTGCTTTGAAAACTGCTATGCATACTCGTTGGGTTCCACCATATTATCAACGTGAATTAATTAAAACATTGCAGTGTTTAAGACAAGGAAAACATTCTGTAGAAGAATATTATTAGGAATTACAAACTGGCATGATTAGATGTGGTATTGTTGAGGAGAATGAAGCTATACTTGCACGTTCTATGGGTGGATTAAATAGAGAGATTCAGACCATTCTAGAGTGTAAGGAGTATAATAATATCACTCCTTTATTCCATCTTGCTTGTAAAGCTGAACGTGAAGTGCAGGGTCGACAGGCATTGGCGCGAACTAACTTTTCTGCAGGTCGATCTTCATCATGTACACCACGTGCATCCTCTACTTCCACTACACCAGCACCTCCATCAGGTGCCACCTTCAGCCGTGATACAAGATAGCAGGCACAACCACCACTATCTGCCAAGAGCACTCCTGCCGGGCCTGCGTAGAGCTCTTCTTCTTCCATGGCATCAACAGGGCACACAAGTGATATTATTTGTCTTCGTTGTAAGGGAAGAGGACATTTTGTGAGAGAATGCAAATCTCAGCGTGTGATGGTTGCTACTGAGGATGGTGGGTATGAGTCCGCTAGTGACTATGATGAGGAGACTTTGGCTCTTATTACACATGAAGAACACACTGGAGATGATTCTGATCATGAGACGCAATACATGGCTACTGAAGATGCTAACATGTATGAATGTTTAGTTGCTCAACATATTTTGAGTGTGCAGGTTACACGAGCTGAGCAAAATCAGAGGCATAATTTGTTCCATACAAAGGGAGTTGTGAAGGAACGTTCTATTCGCGTCATCATAGATGGAGGGAGCTGCAACAACTTGGCTAGCATGGAGATGGTGGAGAAGCTCTCTCTCACCACAAGACCGCATCCAAATCCTTACTACATCCAATTGTTCAACAATAGCGGCAAGGTTAAGGTAACATGTATTGTTCGTATGCATTTTAGTATCTCTATATATGCTGATTATGTTGATTGTGATGTGGTACCTATGCAAGCATGTTCCTTATTACTTGGTAGACCATGGCAATTTGATAAAAATTCTGTACACCATGGTAGAAACAATCAGTATACTCTTGTTCATACGGACAAAAATATTACTTCGCTTCCTATGACTCCTGATTCCATTTTGAAAGATGATATTAATAGAGCTAATAAAGCAAAACAGGAGCAAAATAAGAGTGAAAATCAGATTGTGGCAAAAGAATTTGAGCAACAAATGAAGCCTAATAATAAACCATCTAGTGTTGCTTCTGAAATTAAATTGAAAAGTGCATGTTTACTTGCCACCAAATCTAACATTGATGATCTAGATTTTAGCAAATCTGTTTGCTATGCTTTTGTCTGCAAAGAGGCATTATTTTCATTTGAGGACATGCCTTCCTCTTTGCCTCCTGCTGTCACTAACATTTTGTAGGTGTTCACTGACGTCTTTCCACAAGACGTGCCACCGGGATTACCACCTATTCAAGGGAATGAGCATCAAATTGACTTAATTCCTGGTGCATCATTACCACACCGTGCGCCATACCATACCAATCCAGAGGAGACGAAGGAGATTATGTGTCAAGTATAGGAGCTACTCGACAAAGGTTATATACGTGAATCCCTTAGTCCTTGTGTTGTTCCTATCATTTTAGTGCCGAAAAAGGATGGTACATCGCATATGTCTGTTGATTGTAGAGGCATTAATAATATTACTATTTGTTACCGTCATCCTATTCCTAGGCTAGACGACATGCTTGATGAATTGAGTGGCTCTACAATATTCTCCAAAGTTGATTTGCGTAGTGGATACCATCAAATTCGTATGAAATTGGGAGATGAATGGAAAACAACATTTAAAACTAAGATTGGATTATATGAGTGGTTGGTCATGCCTTTTGGGTTAACTAATGCACCTAGTACTTCATGAGATTAATGAACGAAGTTTTACGTGCTTTCATTGGATGATTTGTGGTAGTCTATTTTGATGATATACTGATTTATAGCAGACCTTTGGAGGAACATTTGGAACATTTACATGTTGTTTTTATTGCTCTACGTGATGCACGTTTGTTTGGTAACCTTGGGAAGTGCACCTTCTGCACCGGTCGAGTATCTTTTCTTGGCTATGTTGTTACTCCACAGGGAATTGAAGTTGATAAAGCGAAGATTGAAGCTATTGAGAGTTGGCCGCAGCCCAAAACGGTCACAGAAGTGAGGAGTTTTCTTGGCATCGCTGGATTATTTAGGCGTTTTGTGAGAGATTTTAACACTATTGTTGCACCTCTCAATGATCTTACAAATAAGGATGTACCTTTTGTTTGGGGTACCGCACAGGAAGAAGCCTTCACGGTATTGAAACATAAGTTGACACATGCTCCTTTACTCCAACTTCCTGATTTTAATAAGACTTTTGAGCTTGAATGTGTTGCTAGTGGAATTGGATTAGGAGGATTGTTATTACAAGATGGCAAACCTGTTGCAAACTTTTCTGAAAAATTGAGTGGGCCTAGACTGAATTATTCTACTTATGATAAAGAATTATATGCTCTTGTTTGGACTCTAGAAACATGGCAACATTATTTATGGCCCAAAGAATTTGTTATACATTCTGATCATGAATCATTGAAACATATTAAAAGTCAAGCTAAACCGAATCGTAGACATGCTAAATGGGTTGAATTCATTGAGACTTTCCCTTATGTCATTAAACACAAGAAGGGTAAAGAAAATGTTATTGTTGATGCATTGTCTCGTCGCTATACTATGCTTTCACAACTTGACTTCAAAATATTTGGTTTGGAGACCATCAAAGATCAATATGTCCATGATGCTGATTTTAAAGATGTAATACAGAATTGTAAAGAAGGAAGAACGTGGAACAAGTTTGTTGTTAATGATGGATTTGTGTTCCGTGCTAACAAGCTATGCATTCCAGCTAGCTCCGTTCGTCTTTTGTTGTTGCAGGAGGCGCATGGAGGAGGATTAATGGGACACTTTGGTGTGAAGAAGATGGAGGATATACTTGCTACACATTTCTGTCGGCCAAAGATGAGACGGGATGTTGAGCATTTTGTTGCTCGCTGCACTACATGTCAAAAAGCTAAGTCACGACTCAATCCTTATGGTTTATATATGCCTTTGCCTGTACCTAGTGTTCCTTGGGAGGGCATATCTATGGACTTTGTTTTAGGTTTACCTCGAACAAAGAAGGGGAGGGATAGCATATTTGTTGTCGTGGATAGATTCTCGAAAATGGCACACTTTATACCATGTCATACAAGCGATGATGTTGTTAATGTTGCTGATTTGTTCTTTCGTGAAATTATTCGCTCGCATGGTGTGCCAAATACTATTGTTTCAGATCGTGATACTAAATTTCTTAGCCACTTTTGGAGATGTTTATGGGCTAAATCGGGGACTAAAGTACTTTTTAGTACTACGTGTCACCCCCAAACTGATGGACAAACTGAAGTAGTCAATAGAACATTGTCTACTATGCTTAGGCTGTTTTGAAGAATAATATGAAAATGTGGGAAGAATGCTTGCCTGATATTGAATTTCTTATAATCGTTCATTGCATTCTACTACTAAGATGTGCCCTTTTGAAATTGTGTATGGTTTCCTACATCGTGCACCTATTGATTAGTTGTCTCTTCCATCTTCGGAGAAGGTTAATTTTGATGCTAAAGAATGTGCTGAATTGATTTTAAAAATGCATGAGTTAACTAAGGAAAACATTGAGTGTATGAATGCTAAATATAAATTTGCTGGAGATAAGGGTAGAAAACATGTTGTGTTTGCACCTGGAGATCTTGTTTGGTTACATTTGCGTAAGCATAGATTTCCTAATTTGCACAAATCAAAGCTAATGCCACGTGCTGATGGTCCTTTTAAGGTCTTAGAGAAAATAAATGATATTGCATATAAATTTGAGCTGCCTACAGATTTTGGGGTTAGTCCCACTTTTAACATTGCATATTTGAAGCCTTATTTGGGTGAGGAATATGAGCTTCCATTGAGGATGACTTCATTTCAAGAAGGGGAGGATGATGAGGACATCAATACCATTGTTACACCCACAACCCCTGCTGCTATACATACTGGACCAATTACTAGAGCTCGCGCACGCCAATTAAATTACCAGGTACTTTTGTTACTTGGTAACGATTCTAATGTTCATGAGAATATGATGCTGCCTAAATTGGATACATTTGTTTTGCTTACAAATGAAGGTCCTAGCTTGAACAAGAAAGATGAACCTTGGAGCAAGTTCAAGCATGGAGATGATGGATGCGCAAGGGGAACAAGAACAGAGTTACAAGTGATGATTCTAGGACTTTGAAGCCACCATAATGAGCGCATGAAGCCTTGGACGAAATATACAAGATGCCACTTCATAAATTTCGTCCAAAGGCTATCCTAGGCGCCGCATCACCTTATTTTTGGGCCAGGCCCATGTAATTTCGAAATACTTGATTATAGGCTATTTTTAGAGTCCGTATGTGTGGGGAAACAAGAGTTAGGGTTGGTTTCGGACCCCTCCTCCAAGGGCCATGAAATTCCCCCCTCTCTCCTCCATATATACAACTCTTAGGGCATCGTTTAGACTTTGGGTTTTGTTTAGATCAAAAGTTTGTCATAGCTGCAACTTCGCGTACTTCGTTTGTGTTCAACAACCACATCAAGACGTCATAGAACCCCACCTTGATAAATAAATCTTTCACCTTATATTTGCAATATCCAGATTGCAATCTCAGTTTCTTGCTTGTTCTTCGTTTGCTCGCAGGAAACAGACCCTCATGGTCAGGTTGGTCATGCTCCGGCGTGGTCAATAACCCCTCGGAAGTTGGTTTAGCGATTACTAAGGCGCGACGTCTCACACGTTCGTAGTCGGATCATCAAGGTCGACTCCCACAGAAAATGATAGCCACCATCTCATCGAAACATCAGGACACCTTCGCCTCTATCACCAGAGATGATTCCCCCTCCGGCAGGGTGCTGGAACAGGGTCTAGATTGGTTTTCGGTGGCTACAGAGGCCTGCAGTTGCGGAACTTTTGATCTAGGTTAACCCCCAGGGTTTCTGGAATTTTTGGGAATTTATAGGGTAAAGAGGGGGTGTGAGAGGCAACCGAGGTGGGCACAACCCACCTGGGCACGCCTGGGCCCCCAGGTGCGCCCTGCTGGATTGTGCCCCCCTCGGGGCACCCCCAGGTGCTTCTCTGGCCCATCGTGTGTGTTCTGGTCCATAAAAAATCTCCAAAAAGTTTCGGGGTGTTTGGACTCCATTTGATATTGATTTCCTTTGATGTGAAAAACAAGCAAAAAAAAATAGCAACTGGCACTGCGCACTGGGTCAATAGGTTAGTCCCAAAAAATGATATAAAGTTGCTATAAAATGATTGTAAAAACATCTAGGAATGATAATATAACGGCATGAATACTTCATAAATTATAGATAGGTTGGAGACGTATCAGCATCCCCAAGCTTAATTCCTACTCATCCTCGGGTAGGTAAATGATAAAAATAATAATTATGAAGTGTGAATGCTAGAAAGTTGCATAAGTTTGATCAATGATAATTTCAATCACTTTTCCTAGCATCAAATCATCAATTCTTTCTCATAAAATTTCTCATGTTAAAGTAGCAACCAATTCATATGTTAAGGTTCAAACAATGACCTCTCTTGAAACTCAACAACCTATGTTCTCAGTCACCAAGCAATTGCAATTCAACTTATTCAACAGAGTCTAAGTAAGAGCTCCACATACTCAGCCATCATATAGTTTTCTATGATTGCTAACACTCACCGCATACACATGAGCAAAACGTTTCAATCAGACACATAGAAAGATAGGGGCTTATAATCTCACCTCCCAACGTATTCATCTCAAGGGTGATGTCAACAATAATAACTCATGCTGCCCATATCCAACTGGATATATGTGTCTAGATCTTTCCTCACCACATGATGCTTGCCGAAAGAGAAAAATAAAAAGGAATAGAGGGAAAAACTTTGACTCTTGCATGAAAGTAAATACATAAAAGTAAAAGATAGGCCCTTCGCGGAGGGAAGTAGAGGTTGACATGCGCTTATTTGTTTGTATGCTCAACCCTTAGTACAAAGGAACGTCACGTTATATTGCCCCTTATGATAGCAGCCTTTATTCTGCAGTCTATCGCTTTTATTCTTTGTCATCACAAGTTTGTACAATGCTCAGTTTTCTCTTACACTAAATGATCTAACACTTTTAGAAGCAATTTTTATTGCCTTATTGCACCGATGACAACTTACTCGAAGGATCTTATTCAATCCTTAGGCAGGTATGGTGAACTCTTGAAGATAAGATTTGGGTTTAAGGGTTTTTCGATGCACAAGTAGTATCTCTACTTGGTGCGGAATTTTTGGCTAGCAAAGATGCAGGGCAAGCACCACATGTTGAAGGATCTATGACAATATAACTTCCATGTGAATATGAACAAACATAAACCATTACATTGTCTTCCTTGTCCAACATCAACAATTTTGGCATATAATATTTTGATGGGGGCTCACAATCACAAAAGATTTCCAAGATAGTGTATTTGCATGTGAAAGTTCTCTTCCTTATACTAATTATTCGTGAATTGCTTGTATGACTAATATTGTGATTGTCAAGCTTCAAAAGATTTCACTTTCTAAACACAATTTGAAGCTACCACTAGGCATGATATAATTTCAACTTCATGACATTCAAATTATTCAACAATTTACTCATAGGATATAAGTGAAGCACACTAGTAAATGACAAGCTACTCCAAAAAGATATAAATGAAGATCATGAGCATAATATTAATTTATCTCAAATTAATTTAAATGAAGCAAGAGAGAATTTCTTTAAAAATACTAAAGCACACCGTGCTAAAAAATATATAATTGAAGCACTAGAGCAATTAAATAGAAAAGAGCTTCATTGACGGGATGTGAATGTCGCTTACCTAGCCTCCCTGACAACGATAATTATTGAAGAGGAAAGGTGGGATGCTTATCAGGGCATCCCCAAGCTTAGATGCTTGAGACTTCTTGAAATTATTTTCTTGGGGTCCCTTGGGCATCCCCAAGCTTGAGCTTTTGTGTCTCCTTAATTCTTCTCATATCACCATTTTCCTAAATCTCAAAAGCTTCATCAACACAAAACTCAACAAGAACTCGTGAGATAAGTTAGTATAAACCAATGCAAAAACCTTATCATTCTCTACTGTATCAAACCACTAAAATTATTATTCAACATTTCATACTAAATTCCTCTGCATATTTAATACTCCTATCCTCAAATAGAATCATTAAACAAGCAAACATATGCAAACATAACAGCAATCTGCCAAAACAGTATAGTCTGTAAAGAATGCAAGAGTATCAATACTTATTCAACTCCAAAAAACTTGAAAATTTTACCCCACTGTAGAAAATTTATCAGAGCTTATTTCGCAAAAAGTTTCAATATTTTATCACATTCTGACTTTTCTATGGAATTTTTGCAACAGCGGTAAACTTTCTGTTTTCAAACAGCAACATGTAGACTTGTAAAATAAGCATAGTAAAGGCTATACTTGCTATTTTTATTGAAAAGAAAGATGCAAAACATTATTATAAGTAAAATCAAGCAAATCCTAACAAAATAAATTGATGCTCCAAGCAAAACACATATCATGTGACGAATGAAAACATATCTCCAAGTGAGATTACCGATAATGTTGGAGACGAAAGAGGGGATGCCTTCCGGGGCATCCCCAAGCTTAGTTGCTTGGATATTACTTGAATATTACCTTGGGGTGCCTTGGTCATCCCCAAGCTTAGGGTCTTGTCACTCCTTATTCTCCTCATATCGACATCTCACCCAAAACTTAAAAACTTCAATTACACAAAACTTAACGGAACTTCGTGAGATAGGTTAGTATGATAAAGAGCAAACCATTTTACTTTTGGTACTGTCAAAGACAAGATTCATAATTGTTTCCACACAATTCCTACTGTAGCGTATCATTTCCACAATTTATATTGAGTAATATAAGCCATAGAAAGTACAAAACAAGCAAACTATGCATTGAAAACATAATCTGTCAAAAACCGAATAGTTTGTAGTAATCTGTACTCCAACCATATTTCTACTACTCCAAAAATCCTAAAAATAGGAAATCCTGGGATATTTTCCTATTAAACTTCTGCAGAAATATTCATCATTTTATCGCGCTCCTATTAAATGAGAATTGTTTTCCTGAGCGCAAAAGTTTCTGTTTTTCAGCAAGATCAAATCAACTATCACCGTAAGCCATCCCAGGGTCTTAGTTGGTACTTTATTAAAACAAAAGCAATAAAATATGATTACTAGAGTAACATAAACATGTGACCACTCAAAAACAGTAGGTAAAAGTGTTGGGTTGTCTCCCAACAAGAGCTTTTCTTTATTGCCTTTTAGCTAGGCATGATGATTTCAATGATGCTCACATAGAAGATAAGAATTGAAACACAAAGAGAGCATCATGAAGCATATGACTAGCAAATTTAAGTCTAACCCACTTCCTATGCATAGGCATTTTGTAAGCAAACAACTTATGGGAACAAGAATCAACTAGCATAGGAAGGCAAAACAAGCATAACTTCAAAACTTTCAACACACAGAGAGGAAACTTGATATTATTGCAAATCCTACAATCATAAGTTCCTCCCACATAATAATTTTTAGGAGCATCATGAATGAATTTAACAATATAGCTATCACATAAATAATTTGTTTCATGATCCACAAGCATAGAAGTTTTATTACTCCTCACATAAGCAAATTTCTTCTTATCAATAGTAGTGGGAGCAAACTCAACAAAATAACTATCATGTGATTGAAAATTAAAATCATGATGACAATTTCACAGTTACCATTATTCTTTATAGCATACATGTCATCACCATAATCATCATATATAGGAACTTTGTTGTCATAATCAACTGCAACCTCTTCCAACATACTGGATTCATCATTAAATAAAGTCATGACCTCTCTAAATCCACTTTCGTTAAGATAATCATCATCAATAGGAGGCATGCAATCATCATTGTAAATTTTCTCATCAAGACTTGGGGGACTAAAAATATCATCTTCATCAAACATAGCATCCCCAAGCTTATGGCTTTGCATATCATTAGCATCATGGATATTCAAAGAATTGATAATAACAACATTGCAATCGTGCTCATTATTTATACCAAACATTCTATTGAATTCTTCATCTATCAATTGAGCACAATTTACCTTTCCATCATTTTCACGAAAGACATTATAAAGATGAATAATATGATGCAACCTCAATTCCATTTTTTTGTAGTTTTATTTTTATAAACCAAACTAGTGATAAAACAAGAAACTAAAAGATTTAATTGTAAGATCTAAAGATATACCTTCAAGCACTCACCTCCCCGGCAACGGCGCCAGAAAAGA
This sequence comes from Triticum aestivum, assembly GCF_018294505.1. Taxonomy (NCBI): domain Eukaryota; kingdom Viridiplantae; phylum Streptophyta; class Magnoliopsida; order Poales; family Poaceae; genus Triticum; species Triticum aestivum. The sequence continues at coordinate 342,760,288 of NC_057803.1, read as the reverse complement.
GCTTGATGTCTACTACGCAACTTTATTCTTGTAGACTTGTGTTGGGCCTCCAAGCGCAGAGTTTTGTAGGACAGTAGCAATTTCCCCTCAAGTGGATGACCTAAGGTTTATCAATCCATGGGAGGCGTAGGATGAAGATGGTCTCTCTGAAACAACCCTGCAACCAAATAAAATAAATCTCTTGTGTCCCCAACACATGTAATACAATGGCAAATTGTATAGGTGCGCTAGTTCATCGAAGAGATGGTGATAAAAGTGTAATACGGATGGTAGAAATATATTTTATAATCTGAATAAATAAAAACAACAAGGGTAGAAAATAGTAAACGGGCACAAAAACGGTATTGCAATGCTTGAAAATGAGGCCTAGGGTTCGTACTTTCGCTAGTGCAATCTCTCAATAATGCTAATATAGTTGGATCATATAACCGCCCCTCAAAGTGAGATGAAGAATCACTCCAAAGTTCCTATCTATCGAAGAACATAAGAAGAAACTGTTTGTAGGGTACGAAACCACCTCGAAGCTATTATTTCTGATGGATCTATCCAGGAGTTCGTACTAAAACAACACCAAATAATTCAGATTCATAATACTCAATCCAACACAAAGAACTTCAAAGAGTGCCCCAAGATTTCTACTGGAGAAACAAATACAAGGACGTGCATCAACCCCTATGTGTAGATTACCCCAATGTCACCTCGGGAATCCGTGAATTGAGTGCCAAAACATATATCAAGTGAATCAATATGATACCCCATTGTCACCACGAGTATTCATATGCAATACAAATACCAAGTGCTCTCAAATCCATAAAAGTATTCAATCCGATAACAATGAAATCTCAAAGGGAAAAACTCAATTCATCACAACAAGATAGAGAGGGGAAAACACCATATGATCTGACTATATTAACAAAGCCCGCGATACATAAAGATCGTGACATCTAAAGAACACGAGAGAGAGAGAGAGAGATTAAACACATAGCTACCGGTACAAACCCTCAGCCCCGAGGGTGGACTACTCCCTCGTCATCGTGGTGGCCGCCGGGACGATGAAGATGCCCACCGAAGATGATTCCCCACCCTCCGACAGGGTGCCGGAACGGGGTCTAGATTGGTTTTTGGTGGCTACAGATGCCTACAGTGGTGGAACTTCTGATCTAGGTTAACCCCCAGGGTTTCTGGAACTTTTGGGAATTTATAGGGTAAAGAGGGGGTGCGGGAGGCGACCGAGGTGGGCACAACCCACCTGGGTGCGCCTGGGCCCCCAGACGCGCTCTGGCGGGTTGTGCCCCCCTTGGGACACCCCCAGGTGCTTCTCTGGCCCATCCTGGGTGTTCTGGTCCATAAAAAATCTCCAAAACATTTGGCGGTGTTTGGACTCTATTTGATACTGATTTCCTGCGATGTAAAAAACAAGCAAAAAACAGCAACTGGCGCTGGGCACTGGGTCAATAGGTTAGTCCAAAAAAATTATATAAAGTTGCTATAAAATGATTGTAAAACTTCCAAGAATGATAATATAAAGGCATGAGTACTTCATAAATTATAGATACGTTGGAGACGTATCATGTATCCAGCTTATGTTCGAGCCCTCGAGACCCCCGGCTTGTAATATGAATCTTGTATTATTTTAATTTGTGTCTAGAGTTGTGTTGTGATATCTTCCCGTGAGTCCCTGATCTTGATCATACACATTTGCATGTATGATTAGTGTACGATTGAATCGGGGGCGTCACACCTTCAACCGTGAAGGTGAGTTGATCAGTGTCAGATGGCCTATAATGATACCTCCTGAAGCTCCTAGTCCACAATATGACTACCATATCGAGCACAGGCCTTAGACACATAAGCCAAAGACAAGAATGCTAAGGCTTCTTAATGCTGTCACCACTTAGGGCTCCTTCAGTATCTTAAGCTTCAAATAGCACAACCCATTCTTTTACAAGGCCAAGAATCCCTACAAGAAGCCCATGATATCTTCTAACAGGTTCTTGAGTCATCATCAAAGAAGCTATTACTCATGCATCTTGTACAACCAGGACAGAATCTTCCCACACAAGCGCATGTGTTGTGATGCCATTGTTGGACCGTCATGCCTTGAAGAAGCCCTTGATTGCTTTCGAGAAGTTGGCCTGCTCCCTTTTGTTGTTGACAAGGAGCACTAGAATGAAGATCTCTTGCTTCAATTTTATGCCACCCTTCATATCTGAGGCTACAATAGGGATCTAAAGACATGGATCCTTGAGTGGATGTCAGGTGATGTACACCATGAAGCCAAAGCTCAAGACATCATCAAGCTTACCTCCCTGCCCACTCCTAGTGATATCTATAAGCCAGGTTGTTAGCGATATGAACATGAACTTGGAAGCATCTTCCAGAAGCCAGAGCCCAACATGGGTTAAATGCTGAGCATGATGAAGCCATTGCCAGTAGAAGCTAAGTACCCCAAGGATTTCTTTGTAAATGACCTTGAGTACTTGCCTCGCAGCATATACCATATTCTGAGGCATACTCTATGGATAATCAAAGGGCACTCTCCTCATGCCATGATTGAAGGCACCATGAAGACATTGGTATTCTACATTCTGAATGGCATCCAGTTCAATACTCAAGATTTCTTCATCCGGCAGTTGGCAGCTTCACGCATTGATCTCTTTGGCCTCAAATTCTATGCACCATGGATTATGCGGCTGATCAAACTTCACTCCACCATCAACTATCAAGCTTCAACACGCAATCATGTTGTCTTTTTGCCTGGAGTGGATATGTCTTATGAAGCCATCTATCCAAAGCCCGCGAAGGAACCAGTTCGTGAAGACAATGCTGCCTTTCAAAGCTTCTCAACACCACTTGAAGCCAGTCATGTGCCAAATCCAACTAGCGTTACTGGCCCTCTTGTCGGTCAGCTTAGGCTGCCGCATCGTGCTCCCAATGATGCAACTGCCAGCACCATAGCTCAAAGGCCTCAAAAGCGAACTCGATTTCTAAATGATAGAGAACTTCTTTTTTCTCTTCATCAGAAGCATGATAGGCATCATGACTGGATGAAGCAACAGATACAAAGTCTTCTTGTGGATGTCAGTAGCATACGCAACCTCTCCACCAAGAACTCATTTGTTGCTCATGAAGCCTCTCGACGTACCTGGAAGAGACTTACTCTGCTTTGTTCTGAAGATGACCTCACGGCAGATGGCTTCACTGAAAGGTTCGAGTTTGACTCCAGGCCTCCACAATCTGCAAGTTGGCACTCTACTCCATCCATTGAAGATTCCAACAGTTCATCTTCGGCTCCAACTGTTGTTGCACAAGTCATTGATGAGGAGGATGACGCCACTTCACCAGCTATGGTGTCACTGCATCAGGCCCTTCTGCACCGCCCAACTCAAATTTCAACCCAGTTGGCCCAACATCTTCACCATCACAGCATGGGAACGTGAAAGCACAAGTGCTCCCTGGGTGATTTTGGTACTTAATGTCAACATATCTCTTGTTGGACTAATATTTTTATCTAGTATATTTCAGATGAGTTCAACAATGGCGTGGCAAGGACAAGAGGATGTGGAACCCCTTCAAAATGCTAAGGACAAAGATTGGCAAAGGCTCAAGACTCTTCATTTTCATTTTAGTGATCCAAGATCACATTGAGTCCATAGGAAAGCCAATACTATTAAAAGGGGATGAGGTGTTTCTTAATGGTCTACTTGCTCAAAGTGCTTAATGATATTGCTCCAAAACCCACAACCACTTTCTCGTTTCCACACATGTCCAAAACCTAAAAGTCAGACTCGACCCCACCGATTTGATCTATCCGGCGCCACTGAGTTCATTTGACCTAGCCACTGCGAGAAACCCTAGACAATTCGATCTCATCGATCGGGATCTCAGTCTCACCGAGATGGCCTTGCAAACTCTTTGTTGCCTGTTGTAATTATTTTGGTGTCATCGAAATGTGCAATTGGTCCCACCAAGTTTACTTGACCAACTCTCTATTTGCTCATTGCTGAGATCGATCTCACTGAGTTTATGCAATCGGTCTCACCAAGATGAGGTTTTGCCCTAACCCTAGCACATCGGTCCCACCAAGATTCCTAACATTCACATTTTGAACTGAATCGGTCTCATCGATTTCTTCTATTCGGTCTGATCGAGTTGGGTCAAATGTGTGTAATGGTTGGATTTTGTGTGGAGGATATATATACCCCTTCTCCATTTGAGAGAGAGCCATCAGAACGTGCCTACACTTCCACTACTCATTTTCTGAGAGAGAACCACCTACTCATGTGTTGATACCAAGACATTACAATCCGACCACAAGAATCTTGATCTCTAGCCTTCTCCAAGTTGCTTTCCACTCAAATCATCTTTCCATCATAGTCAAATCTGTGAGAGAGACTTGAGTGTTTGGGTGACTATCATTTGAAGCACAAGAGCAAGGAGTTCATCATCAACACACCATCTATTACCTTTTGGAGAGTGGTGTCTCCTAGATTGGTTAGGTGTCACTTGGGAGCCTCTGAGAAGATTGTGGATTTGAACCAAGGAGTTTGTAAGGGCAAGGAGATCGCCTACTTTGTGAAGATCTACCCGAGTGAGGCAAGTCCTTCGTGGGCGATGGCCATGGTGGGATAGACAAGGTTGCTTCTTCGTGGGCCCTTCGTGGGTGGAGTGTTACTTCTTGAGTTTGCGTTGTTTTTTCCCTTGAAGAGGAAAGGGTGATGCAGCAACGTAGAGATAAGTATTTCCCTTAGTTTGAGAACCAAGGTATAAATCCAGTAGGAGACCACACACAAATCACCGAATACCTGCACAAACAATCAAACAACTTGCACCCAATGCGATAAAGGGGTTGTCAATCCTTCACGGTTAATTACAAAGGTGAGATCTGATACAAATACATAAATGATAAAAGTAAATATTTTTGGTATTTTTTTATAGATCAAAAAGTAAAAGATTGCAAAAATAGTAGATTGGAAACTAATATGATGGAAAAATAGAAATTTATATGATGGAAAATAGACCCGGGGGCCATAGGTTTCACTAGAGGCTTCTCTCATCATAGCAAATAATATAGTGGGTGAACAAATTACTGCCGAGCAAATGATAGAAAAGCGCAAAGTTATGACGATATCTATGGTAATGATCATGAATGTAGGCATCACATCCATGTCAAGTAGACCGAAACGATGCTGCATCTACTACTATTACTCCGCACATCGACCGCTATCCAGCATGCATCTAGAGTATTAAGTTCATAAAGAACGGAGTAATGCATTAAGTATGATGACATGATGTAGAGGAATTAACTCAAGCAATATGATGAAAAACCCATCTTTTTACCTCGATGGCAACAATACAATACGTGCCTTGCTGCCCCTACAGGCATTGGGAAAGGACACCGCAAGATTGAAACCAAAGCTAAGCACTTCTCCAATTGCAATAAAAACCAATCTAGTTGGCCAAACCAAACCGATAGTTCGAAGAGAATTACAAAGATATAAAATCATGCATAAAAGAATTCAGAGGTGATTCAAATGATATTCATAGATAAGCTGATCATAAAACCACAATTCATTGGATCTCGGAAAATACACCGCAAAAGTATTACATCAGATAGATCTCCAAGAACATCAAGGAGAACATGGTATTGAGAATCAAAGAGAGAGAATAAGCCATCTAGCTACTAGCTATGGACCTGTAGGTCTGTGGTAAACTACTCACGCTTCATCGGAAAGGCAATAGAGTTGATGTAGAAGCCCTCCATGATCGAATCCCCCACTGGGAGGGTGCCGGAAAAGGTCCCTAGATGGGATCTCACGGGTATAGAAGGTTGTGGTGGTGGAAAAGTGTTTTCGTGGATGCCTCTGTTGGTTTGGGTATATATGGGAATATATAGGCGAAATAATTAGGTTAGCAGGTCCAAGAGGGGACCACAAGGGTGGGGGCATTCCCTATCCCCCTAGGCGCGCCCTCTGTCCTTGTGGCCGCCTCGTGGCTCCTTCGACTTCATCTCCAAGTCTCCTGGTTGTCTTCTGGTCCAAGAAAAATCATCACGAAGGTTTTATTTTCTTTGGTATTCCTTTTCTGTGAAACTCAAAAATAGGAACTGGCACTGGGCTATAGGTTAATATGTTAGTCCCAAAAATAATATAAAATAGCATATTAATGCATTTAAAACATCCAAAACAGATAATATAATAGCATGGAACAATAAAAATTATAGATACATTGGAGACGTATCAAGCATCCCCAAGCTTAATTCTTGCTCGTCCTCGAGTAGATAAATGATAAAAACAAAATTTTTGGTGTGGAATGCTACCTAGCATATTTATCCATGTAATTTTCTTTACTGTGGCATGAATGTTCAGACCTGTAAGATTCAGAACAAAACTTTAATATTGACATAAAAACAATAATACTTCAAGAATACTAACAAGGCAATTATGTCTTCTCAAGATAAGCTTATCCCTACAAAGTCATATAGTCTGGCTATGCTCCATCTTCATCACACAAAATATTCAAATCATGCACAACCTCGATGACAAGCCAAGCAATTGTTTCATACTTTTGATGTTCTCAAACTTTTTCAATTTTCACGCAATACATGAGCGTGAGCCATGGACATAGCACTATAGGTGGAATAGAAGGTGGTTGTGGAGAAGACAAAAAGAAGGAGATAGTCTCACATCAACTAGGTCTATCAACGGGCTATGGAGATGCCCATCAATAGATATCAATGTGAGTGAGTGGAGATTGCCATGCAACGGATGCACTAGAGCTATAAGTTTATGAAAGCTCAAAAAGAAAGTAAGTGGGTGTGCATCCAACTCGCTTGCTCATGAAGACCTAGGGCAATTTGAGGAAGCCTGTCATTGGAATATACAAGCCAAGTTCTATAATGAAAAATTCCCACTAGTATATGAAAGTGACAACATAGGAGACTCTCTATCATCAAGATTATGGTGCTACTTTGAAGCACAAGTGTGGTAAAAGGATAGTAACATTGTCCCTTCTCTCTTTTCTCTCATTTTTTATTTGGGCCTTCTCTCATTTTTTGGCCTGTTTTTTTCGTCCAGAGTCTCATCCCGACTTGTGGGGGAATCATAGTCTCCATCATCCTTTCCTCACATGGGATACTGCTCTAATAATGAAGATCATCACACTTTTATCTACTTACAACTCGATACTTAGAGCAATATATGACTCTATATGAATGCCTCCGGCGGTGTACCGGGATGTGCAATGAATCAAGAGTGACATGAATGAAAAAATTATGAAAGGTGGCTTTGCCACAAATACGATGTCAACTACATGATCATGTGATATGGCTCAAATAGCTTTGAGACGATTTTATGGGGCGGCCCTGATCTTTCACTGACGCAAAGAGATAGCAGAGAAAAACTTGAACGGGAGCAAATGAATTAGAACAGGCCGAATATATATAATTGCACTGCTGATTCTGTATGTGAAGGAGTAGTAGCTAGCTAGATGGATTGGTTTTGACTACTGATGATCAGCGGCGGCGGCGGTGATGTAGTAATTGGAAGATGGAGGACGTGAGGTGGTAGAAGTAGATTGAAGAAAGTAGAGATCGGATCGACCCCTGATTGATCAAGAATCAAAGCGAAGCTAGCGCCCTGGGAATCAAGTCAGCCAGAACACATGCAATCAATGATCCAAATCATGGAACGCAGGAACTCAGATATGCGCCAATCATAAGATGACTTTTCTGAATATTTTTCTATACCAACTAAAACCTAATCCTAGACAACCCTGACCCCTTGCTTATATAGGTGGTGCCTAATAATTGGGCCTCGACCAATCTAGACTAGGAGAACGATGAGGACTCGTCACGTTACAAACTTGTATGTAGAAACTAAAAAAGATCACAAAAACCAATTAAACTAGAAAACAAATAAAAAGAACACGCCTCCTTCTCTGCCATGGCATTCTTATAGGCTTGATTCATCCGAGGACCAACGTACGTATACTTGCATGTATGGTTGCTAGGTCAAAACTAGAATCAAGTTGATGGTGTCGTATGTTAGCAATCAAACTTTCATTCTTACTTGGCGTTCATACAAATATTGGCAAGGTGTTCTGAACATAGGCTTCACTTCCTCCCGAGGCATGACCCGAGGAGAAACTTCAGTAGTATATGGAACATGCATCACACCTAAGATTCCTCTCTGTTTTGTAGCACACATTATCTTCTTATGATGAAGCGCGGGAACCACATACTTTTTCATCTTATTTTCATAGCCAGACTCTCGCGTGGAAAATACTTTACTTGGCGATAATGGTGAAACAACAAGAGTACCTAGGATGGCCGCATCATCCTCTCCCCCTTTAAATGAAACCGTCCTCAGTTTCGGAGCACCCTTCAAAATATCCTTGCGTGCAAACATATGATCAACCTTGATAGCATTATTACCAAAGGGTTGTAGCACACATTTGATGCCAACATGGAACATGTATAGCGTTGCGATCATACTGCCACAGACGACCCAATAGTAATTGTCACACATCCATTGGCACAAACGTCACAAATGACCTAATCATAATATGTGCCAATATTGATATTTACGCGTACCTTGTGAGTCACCTTCAGACGTCCAGAGTTGTACAACCACTCAATGCAATGTGGCTGCGGATGTGGCCACGCCTTCATTCCTAAAGCATCCACCACACGCTTGCTTATGAGGTTAGTGTAGCTCCCTCCATCAATAATCAACTTGTAACACTTGTTGTTGATTCGGCATTGTGACTGCAAAATTTTCCACCGCTGTCCTGTGCTTGGAATTTGATCCTCTTTAGCTCGCTGCACCATGATGCATGGTAGATCATAATCCAAAGGATAGCACTTGATAGGATTATCTTCACTTTCCCCTTCCTTGGGCTCATCAGACTCTGAGTCAGTTTTGTCTTCAGAAACATATCCATCATTAATAAGGAGCACTCTCTTCTTGTTCAGACAATCAATGTGTTTGTGTCCCCTACCTCCACATGTGTAACACGCAATCTCACTAGTACGCATAACAGATTGCGCACTTGAATCAGCCCTTGAAGCCACTTTTGCTCGTGGCCATAGGTTCTTTGCTCGACACGCGCTCGTCGATCCCGCGATCGCCGTGTCTCCCGAGCCACGCGGAGACGTCTAAAAGCGCTGCCACACTCGTCTTCGTCGGATGCATCCACCAGTTTGAGCCGGGGCACTCTCAATCGTTGTTGCCGTGTTCTTCCCCATGACGAACCGAACCACCATCGCCACTGCCTCGTCATCGCCCCGCTGCTCCGATGCCTCCCGTAGCTCCTTGAGCTCGCCCCGCGCTCACTGTGAGCTTCCTCCGTCGACCCCATGTTTTTCCCCTTGTTAGCCGCCATAGTCCGCCGCGCCCGAGCCTCCAGCCATGACCTGACTCCGCTCCCACGCGAGCTAACCATGACCCCCTGCATGCCCCGCTAGCCCCCACCTGCGCTCCATCGCCCGCTGCTGCCTGCACGCACCCGCAGCCCCGCGCCCATCCCGTACTGCCCGTAGCAGTGCCCCTTGTTGCTCCCGCCGCTATCGCTATGCTGCTCTACTTCTTCTACTCGATGCGGCGGCTGCCGCTGCTACTCCCTGCCTTTTCTCCTACTGCCGCCAGCCGCGCCCACCTCCGGCCTCCCATGGCCTTGTCGTTGACGTTGCCGACCGCCCTGCCTACGCCCGCCGCCGCCTCCGCCTCGCGGCGCCTGGCCGCCGCCGTCCAAGATCTCACCCCCGCACCCGCGTGCCCTGCCCCCCCCCCCCCCGCGCGCGCTCATGCCTCCTCTGGCTGGCACCGAGACCCCGATGTGCCCCTGTGTGCTCTAGCGCCCTCAGTCGCCCAACCACCTGTGGGGCTGGCCAGGGCCACATACCAGTGGGACCCTCCTTTGTTTTGATTAGTCGCAAAAAAAGAAATAATTAATGAAATAATTAATTAGTGATTAGTTAATGGGTTAATTAACTAGACTAACTACCCACTGACACTAGACCCCACCACTAACTAGATTAATACAAACAACTCTTTAATATACATGTGACACTGACATGCGGGACCCCACCTGACAGTTGACTAGTCAACATGGACCAGTCAAAGGCTGACTAGGCAGTTGACTGGCCCCACCAGTCAGTCCCTCTGAGCACTGTTGGGTGCAGTACACCGGGTGCATCGAGCCTTTCTTGTTTAAATGTTTTTGATTTATTAATATCACTGTAATTTCAGAAAATGATTAAAACTTAGAAAATTAATATAAAATAAACCATAACTCGGATGTAAATACTTTATACATGAAAGTTGCTCCAAACGACTAGATGAATCCGAATACGCAGTCCGTTCGTTCGCCATGTGTCCCTAGCATAGCGAACCTGCAGCCTTCCCCTTCGGTACGTATGTCCGAAAACGTGAAACACCAGGAATACTTTGCCGGATATCCCCCCCTTCGTCGATATCACTTACTACTGCGTTAGGTCATCCCTAGCACCACGTATTGCCATGTTATCCTTTGTGATGCTTTGAATGCTCTGTTATTTATTGTGTTCCCCCTCCATTAGTTCTTTCCGGTAGACCTCGAGACTACTGGCCTCTCCTAGTTCGACTACGGTGTTGACGACCCCTCCTTGCCAGAGCAACCAGGCAAGCCCCCCTTGATCAACCCGATATCTCCTATTCCTTCTCTCTACTGCTTGCATTAGAGTAGTGTAGCATGTTACTACTTTCGGTTAATCCTGTTCTGCTGCATAGCCTGTCATTGTTGCTATAGTTGTTACCCTTACCTACAATCCTAAATGCTTAGTATAGGATGCTAGTATTCCATCAGTGGCCCTACATTCTTGTCCGTCTACCATGCTATACTACCGGGCCGTGATCATTTGGGAGGTGATCACGGGCATATACTTATATACATAATATATGATACATGTGGTGACTAAAGTCAGGTCAGCTCGTTGAGTACCCGCGGTTGATTCACGGATTGGGGGCTGAAAGGACATACTTCCCCGACGTCCCTTAGTGTGGCTCTTTGTGGCAGAGCGACAAGGCAGGTTGAGACCGCCTAGGAGAGAGGTGGGCCTGGTCCTTGATACGCCTCCAACATATCTATAATTTTTGATTGCTCCATGCTAATATATTATCTATTTTGGATGTTAATGGGCTTATTTTTACACTTTTATATTATTTTTGGGACTAACCTATTAACCGGAGGCCGAGCCCAAATTGCTGTTTTTTTTGTCTATTTTAGAGTTTCGCCGAAAAGGAATATCAAACAGAGTCCAAACGGAATGAAACCTTCGGGAGCACTATTTTTGGAACAAACGTGATCCAGGAGACTTGGAGTAGATGTTAAGAATCAATCAAGGAGGCCACGAGGCAAGGGGGCGCGCCCACCGCTCCTAGGCGCGCCCTCCACCCTTGTGGGCCCCTTGTTGCTCCACCTACCTACTTCTTCCTCCTATATATATCCATGTACCCCACAAACATCCAGGAGCACCACGAAAACCTAATTCCACCGCCACAACCTTCTGTACCCAAGAGATCCCATCTTGGGGCCTTTTCCGGAGCTTCGCCAGAGAGGGCATTGATCACGGAGGGACTCTACATCAACTCTATGGCCCCTCCGATGATGTGTGAGTAGTTTACTTCAGACCTTCGGGTCCATAGCTAGTAGCTAGATGTCTTGTTCTCCATCTTTGGATCTCAATACAAAGTTCTCCTTGATTCTCTTGGATATCTATTCGATGTAATCTTCTTTTGCGGTGTGTTTGTCGAGATCCGATAAATTGTAGGTTTATGATCAAGTTTATCTATGAACAATATTTAAATCTTCTCTGAATTCTTTTATGTATGATTGGTTTATCTTTGCAAGTCTCTTCGAATTATCAGTTTGGTTTGGCCTACTAGATTGATCTTTCTTGCAATGGGAGAAGTGCTTAGCTTTGGGTTCAATCTTGCGGTGCTCGATCCCAGTGACAGAAAGGGAACCGACACGTATTGTATTATTGCCATCGAGGATAAAAAGATGGGGTTTACAACATATTGCATGAGTTTATCCCTCTACATCAAGTCATCTTGCTTAAGGCGTTACCCTGTTCTTATGAACTTAATACTCTAGATGCATGCTGGATAGCAGTCGATGTGTGGAGTAATAGTAGTAGATGCATGCAGGAGTCAGTCTACTTGTCTCGGACGTGATGCCTATATACATGATCATACCTAGATATTCTCATAATTATTCGCTTTTCTATCAATTGCTCAACAGTAATTTGTTTACCCACTGTAATACTTATGCTATCTTGAGAGAAGCCACTAGTGAAACCTTGATACGTCTCCAATGTATCTATAACTTTTGATTGCTCCATGCTATGTTATCTACTGTTTTGGGCAATATTGGGCTTTATTATCCACTTTTATATTATTTTTGAGACTAACCTATTAACTGGAGGCCCAGCCCAGAATTGCTGTTTTTTTGCCTATTTCAGTGTTTCGAAGAAAAGGAATATCAAACGGAGTCGAAACGGAACGTAATCAACTGGAGAAGTTATTTTTGGAAGGAAGCTACCAGATGGACTTGGACCCCACGTCAGGAGCCAAGGGAACATCAAAAGTATGAAACAATTGCTTGGCTTGTCTTCGGGGTTGTGCATTATTTAATATTTTGTGTGATGAAGATAGAGCATAGCCAGACTATATGATTTTGTAGGGATAACTTTCTTTGGCCATGTTATTTTGAGAAGACATGATTGCTTAGTTAGAATACTTGAAGTATTATTATTTCTATGTCAATATTAAACTTTTATCTTGAATCTTTCGGATCTGAACATTCATTCCACATTAAAGAAAAAATTACATTGAGAAATATGTTAGGAAGCATTCCACATAAAAAATTCGGTTTTTATCATTTACCTACTCGAGGACGAGCAGGAATTAAGCTTGGGGAAGCTTGATACGTCTCCAACGTATCTATAATTTTTGATTGCTCCATGCTATTATATTATCTATTTTGGATGTTAATGGGCTTATTTTTACACTTTTATATTATTTTTGGGACTAACCTATTAACCGGAGGCCCAACCCAAATTGTTGTTTTTTGCCTATTTTAGAGTTTCGCCGAAAATGAATATCGAACGGAGTCCAAACGGAATGAAACCTTCGGGAGTGTTATTTTTGGAACAAACGTGATCCAGGAGACTTGGAGTGGATGTCAAGAATCAATCAAGGAGGCCACGAGGCAGGGGGCGCGCCCTCCACCCTCGTGGCCCCTCGTTGCTCCACCGACCTACTTCTTCCTCCTATATATATCCATGTACCCCGCAAACATCCAGGACCACGACGAAAACCTAATTCCACCGCATCAACCTTCTGTACCCAAGAGATCCCATCTTGGGGCCTTTTCCGGAGCTCCGCCGGAGGGGGCATTGATCACGGAGGGCCTCTACATCAACTCCATGGCACCTCCGATGATGTGTGAGTAGTTTAATTCAGACCTTCGGGACCATAGCTAGTAGCTAGATGGCTTCTTCTCTCTCTTTGGATCTCAATACAAAGTTCTCCTTGATTCTCTAGGAGATCTATTCGATGTAATCTTCTTTTGCGGTGTGTTTGTTGAGATCCGATGAATTGTGGGTTTACGATTGAGTTTATCTATGAACAATATTTGAATCTTCTCTGAATTCTTTTATATATGATTGGTTTATCTTTGCAAGTCTCTTCGAATTATCGATTTGGTTTGGCCTACTAGATTGATCTTTCTTGCAACGGGAGAAGTGCTTAGCTTTGGGTTCAATCTTGCGGTGCTCGATCCCAGTGACAGAAAGGGAACCGACACATATTGTATTGTTGCCATCGAGGATAAAAAGATGGGGTTTACATCATATTGCATGAGTTTATCCCTCTACATCATGTGTGACGCCCTCGATTCAATCGTACACTAATCATACACGCAAACGTGTACGATCAAGATCATGGACTCACGGGAAGATATCACAACAAAACTCTACAAATAAAATAAGTCATACAAGCATCATATTACAAGCCAGGGGCCTTGAAGGCTCGAATACAAGTGCTCGATCATAGACGAGTCAGCGGAAGCAACAATATCTGAGAACAAACATAAGTTAAACAAGTTTGCCTTAGGAAGGCTAGCACAAACTGGGATACAGATCGAAAGAGGCGCATGCCTCCTGCCTGGGATCCTCCTAAGCTACTCCTGGTCGTCGTCAACGAGCTGCACGTAGTAGTAGGCACCTCCCGAGTAGTAGTAGTCGTCGTCGACGGTGGCGTCTAGCTCCTGGGCTCCAATGTCTGGTCGCAGCAATCGAGTATAGAAAGGGGGAAAAGAGGGAGCAAAGCAACCGTGAGTACTCATCCAAAGTACTCGCAAGCAAGGAGCTACACTACAAATGTATGCATTGGTATCAAATGGAATAAGGGTATCATATGTGGACTGAACTACAGAAAGCCGGAATAAGAGGGGGATAACTAGTCCTGTCGAAAACTACGCTTCTGGCCACCTCCATCTTGCAGCATGTAGAAGAGAGTAGATGGTAAGTTCACCAAGTAGCATCGTGTAGCAAAATCCTAACCGATGATCCTCCCCTTGTTGCCCTGCGAGAGAGCGACCACCAGTTGTATCTGGCACTTGGAAGGGTGTGTTTTATTAAGTATCCGGTTCTAGTTGTCATAAGGTCAAGGTACAACTCTGGGTTGTCCTTTTACCGAGGGACACGGCTATTCGAATAGATCAACTTCCCTGCAGGGGTGCACCACATAACCCAACACGCTCGATCCCATTTGGCCGGACACACTTTCCCGGGTCATGCCCGGCCTCGGAAGATCAACACGTCGTAGCCCTACCTAGGCACAACAGAGAGGTCAGCACGCCGGTCTAAATCCTATGGCGCAAGGGTCTGGGCCCATCGCCCATTGCACACCTGCATGTTGCGTACGCGGCCGGTGAGCAGACCTAGCAACCTCCATTACGAAGGAAGTTGCGTTATGCGGTCCAACCCGACGCGCGCTGCTTAGTCGCTGACGTCACGAAGGCTTCGACTGATACCACGACGTCGAGTGCCCATAACTGTCCCCGCGTAGATGGTTAGTGCGTATAGGCAAGTGGCCAGACTCAGATCAAATACCAAGATCTCGTTAACCGTGTTAAGTATCCGCGAATGCCGACTAGGGCCAGGCCCACCTCTCTCCTAGGTGGTCTCAACCTGCCCTGTCGCTCCGCCACAAAGTAACAGTCGGCGGCCATCGGGAACCCAGGCCCACCTCTACCGGGATGGAGACACCTTCCCCTTCAGCCCCCATCTCCGAACAGTATCATAAGTAATGTAACAGTATAAGGTGTATAACATATGCTCGTGATCACCTCCCGAAGTGGTCACGGCCCAGTAGTATAGCATGGCAGACGGACAAGGGTGTAGGGCCACTGATGGAACACTAGCATCCTATACTAAGCATTTAGGATTGCAGGTAAGGTATCAACAGTTGTAGCAACAATGACAGGCTATGCATCAGGATAAGATTAATGGAAAGCAGTAACATGCTACACTACTCTAATGCAAGCAGTATAGAGGAGAGTAGGCGATATCTGGTGATCAAGGGGGGGCTTGCTGGTTGCTTTGGCAAGAGAGAGGGGTCGTCAACACCATAGTCGTACTGGGTAGCAGCGGCGTCGGTCTCGGTGTCTAGTGAGAGAAGAGGGGGGGAAGAAATAATAAATATTAAGCAAACAGATGCATAGCGATGCATGACATGACAAATAGCGGTGCTAGGGGTGCCCTAACACGGTAAGAGGTGGTACCGGTGAAGGGCGGAAACATCCGGGAAAATATCCCTGGTGTTTCGCGTTTTCGGACAGATGAACCGGAGGGGGAAAGTTGTGTGTTTGCTATGCTAGGGATGCATGCCAGACGAATGGGCTGCGTATTCGGATTCGTCTTGTCGTTTTGAGCAACTTTCATGTACAAAATATTTTTATCTGAGCTATGGTTTATTTTATATGATTTTCTAAAGTTTTAAATCATTTTTAGAATTTATCTATTTATTTAATTCAACATTATCCAGAACACTGCATGCTGACATCATCATGACGTCAGCATGACATCAGCAGTCAACAGAGGCGTTGACTGGGTCGCTGACGTGTGGGTCCCACTGGTCATAGACTGTTTAGTTATCAGTTTAATTAGACAGAGTTAATTAGGTTAATTATCTAATTACTTGGTTTAAGCAGAGTTAATTAAGTTAATTATTTAGTTAACTAATTGATTAATTAATATCTAATGTTATTTATTTATTTATTTATTTTTATTATCCTTTTTTTATTAAACGTTCTGGGGCTGGGGCCCCTTTGTTAGGGGGCCAAAGGCCATAGCGGGCAAATGGGCACAGGTCTCGGGCGCGCAGGCGCCAGCCCTCTTGGGCGCTTGCCCAGGCCAACGGTGGCGGGACAACGGCCACGACGCCTGTTGGCCGCGGCGTCGGGTGGTGACGCGGGCGCGAGGAGAAGGTCGCAGGGGCGAGCGGCGGGGAGCTCTGGTGAGTAGCGCTGGGCGGGGAAGGGTGGACGCGCGGCGCAGTCGGCGAACGGAGGCATGCGGGGCGGCGGGCGAGACGCGTTCAGCTGCCGCAGCACCAATCGACACACAGCTGCCGCAACAACAGAACGCGACAGCGGGGCTAGCAGGGGCGAGGCCATGACTTGCAGGTGGCGCGCGCGAAAACACGATGGGCGCGGCGAGCAGGGGGTGGCGCGCGGCCAGCGCGAGCGCGCGCGATGGCACGGGACGCGGCCGGTGCGTGCGGTGGAGAGCAAGACGATGCTAGGCCGACGCGGGCGCGTGGCCAGGGCGCACGCAGGCGATGCAGAATGACGGGAGAGAGGGAGGGAGGCCGGAGCCTCACCGGCGTTCATGGGGAAACTGGCAGCGGGCCCGAGCTTGAGGAGGGGGATGAGGACGACGCAGTTTGGCGGGGAGGCAGCACCGACGAGGTGGCGGGCGACCTGGCGAACGGCAGGAAGGGCGCTCCGGTGGCGGCGGCATCGATGTGGCGGCGGGGCATGGAGGAGTCAGGGAGGGGCGACGCCGGCGTCGGGCCCGATCCCGATTGGATCGGGGGAGAGGGAGTGGGGGCGCGAGTGGGGGGAGTGGGTAGTGGGGTTGGACATGTTAGGGTTTCGATCAGGGTGGGAGTGGCCTATAGGCCAGGGGGTGGCCGGCTGGGCCATGGCCTAGTTGGGCCAAGGGGTCCAGTGGGGGGGGGGTTCTCTTTCTCCTTTTCCTTTTTTTGCTAGTTTTGTTATTTCTAGTTTTGTATTTCATTTTTCTTTTGTTTATTTTATTTTCTGTTTTAAATCATTTTAAATTATTTAGGCCTTTTATAAAAATGTGTTTTCTACACCATATTTATCTATGTAATATTTAGTACAAACCGAACATTTTTATTTTAATGTTTAAAAACTTTTATTATTTACCAAACTTTGAATTTGAATTTTGGACCGGTTTTGATCTAACGATAGATTAGCAGCAGTAACCGTGGTGACGTGGCACCATTAGCGTGGGATCACTGTAGCTTAATTATCCGGGCATCACATCATGTCATCTTGCTTAAGGCGTTACTCTGTTCTTATGAACTTAATACTCTAGATGCATGCTGGATAGCGGACGATGTGTGGAGTAATAGTAGTAGATGCAGGCAGGAGTCGGTCTACTTGTCTCAGACGTGATGCCTATATACATGATCATACCTATATATTCTCATAATTATTCGCTTTTCTATCAATTGCTCGACAGTAATTTGTTTACCCACCGTAAACTTATGCTATCTTCAGAGAAGCCACTAGTGAAACCTATGGCCCCCGGGTCTATTTTCCATCATACAAGTTTCCAATCTACTTTATTTTGCTATCTTTTACTTTCAATCTATATCATAAAAATACCAAAAATATTTATCTTATTATTATCATCTCTATCAGATCTCACTCTTGCAAGTGGCCGTGAAGGGATTGACAACCCCTTTATCGCGTTGGTTGCGAGGTTCTTATTTGTTTGTGTATGTACGAGGTGACTCGCGCGTGGTCTCCTACTGGATTGATACCTTGGTTCTAAAAAACTGAGGGAAATACTTATGCTGCTTTACTGCACCACCCTTTTCTCTTCAAGGGAAAACCAACGCAGTGCTCAAGAGGTAGCAAGAAGGATTTCTGGCACCATTGCTGGGGAGATCTATGCCAAGTCAAGACATACCAAGTACCCATTGATACGTCTCCAACGTATCTATAATTTTTGATTGTTCCATGCTATTATATTATCAACCTTGGATGTTTTGTATGCATTTATATGCTATTTTATATGATTTTTGGGACTAACCTATTAACCTAGAGCCTAGTGCCAGTTTCTGTTTTTTTCCTTGTTTTAGAGTATGCAGAAAAGGAAAATCAAACGGAGTCCAATTGACCTGAAACTTCACAGAACTTATTTTTGGACCAGAAGAAGCCCACGGGGTATCGAAGATGGACCAGGAGAGTCCTGGGCTGCCCACAAGGGTGGGGGCGCGCCCACCCCCTGGTCGCGCCCCCTGCCTTGTGGACAGCCCAGAGATCCATCGATGTACTTCTTCCTCCTATATATATATATATATATATATATATCCATATACCCTAAAAACTTCGGGGGAGCAGAATAGATCGGGAGTTCCGCCGCCAGAATCCTCCGTAGCCACCGAAAACCAATCTAGACACATTTCGGCACCCTGCCGGAGGGGGAAACCCTCTCCGGTGGCCATCTTCATCATCCTGACGCTCTCCATGACGAGGAGGGAGTAGTTCTCCCTCGGGGCTGAGGGTATGTACCAGTAGCTATGTGTTTGATCTCTCTCTCTCTCTCTCTCTCGTGTTCTTGAGGTGATACGATCTTGATGTATCACGAGCTTTGCTATTATAGTTGGATCTTATGATGTTTCTCCCCCTCTACTCTCTTGTAATGGATTGAGTTTTCCCTTCGAAGTTATCTTATCGAATTGAGTCTTTAAGGATTTGAGAACACTTGATGTATGTCTTGCACGTGCTTATCTGTGGTGACAATGGGATATCATGTGATCCACTTGATGTATGTTTTGGTGATCAACTTGCGGGTTCCGCCCATGAACCTATGCATAGGGGTTGGCACACGTTTTCATCTTGACTCTCCGGTAGAATCTTTGGGGCACTCTTTGAAGTACTTTGTGTTGGTTTGAATAGATGAATCGGAGATTGTGTGATGCATATCGTATAATCATACCCATGGATACTTGAGGTGACATTGGAGTATCTAGGTGACATTAGATTTTTGGTTGATTTGTGTCTTAAGGTGTTATTTTAGTACAAACTCTATGATAGATTGAACGGAAAGAATAGCTTCGTGTTATTTTACTATGGACTCTAGAATAGATCGATCAGAAAGGATAACTTTGAGGTGGTTTCATACCCTACCATAATCTCTTCATTTGTTCTCCGCTATCAGTGACTTTGGAGTGACTCTTTTTTTGCATGTTGAGGGATAGTTATATGATCCAATTATGTTATTATTGTTGAGGGAACTTGCACTAGTGAAAGTATGAACCCTAGGCCTTGTTTCAACACATTGCAATACCGTTTGTGCTCACTTTTATCATTAGTTACCTTGCTGTTTTTATATTTTCAGATTACAACAACCTATATCTACCATCCATATTACACTTGTATCACCATCTCTTCACCGAACTAGTGCACCTATACAATTTACCATTTTATTGGGCATGTTGGGGACACAAGAGACTCTTTGTTATTTGGTTGCAGGGTTGCTTGAGAGAGACCATCTTCATCCTACGCCTCCCACGGATTGATAAACCTTAGGTCATCCACTTGAGGGAAATTTGCTACTGTCCTACAAACCTCTGCACTTGGAGGCCCAAGAACGTCTACAAGAAGAAGGTTGTGTAGTAGACATCACCCATCACAACTCTTATCCTTCGCATTACATTATTTGCCATTTGCCTCTCGTTTTCCTCTCCCCCACTTCACCCTTGTCGTTTTATTCGCCCTCTTTTCCTTTCGCCCTCTCTTTTTCCGTTCCCCTTCTCCTTTTCAATTTGCCTCTTTTGC
This sequence comes from Triticum aestivum, assembly GCF_018294505.1. Classification (NCBI taxonomy): domain Eukaryota; kingdom Viridiplantae; phylum Streptophyta; class Magnoliopsida; order Poales; family Poaceae; genus Triticum; species Triticum aestivum. Next base: position 342,740,143 of record NC_057803.1, on the reverse strand, counting down.
CCATTTCTTGTTTTCTTGTGTGTTGGATTGCTTGCTTGTCATGATGGCTCAAGATAATACTAAATTGTGTGACTTTACCAATACCAACAATAATGATTTTATTAGCACTCCGATTTCTCCTCTTACCGATGCCGAATCTTGTGAAATTAATACTGCTTTGCTGAATCTTGTCATGAAAGATCTGTTTTCTAGCCTTCCTAGTGAAGATGCCGCTTCCCATCTAAACTACTTTGTTGATTTGTGTGATATGCAAAGAAAGATGTGGATAATGATATTGTTAAACTTAAGCTATTTTCGTTTTCGCTTAGAGATCGTGCTAAAGCTTGGTTTTCGTCTTTGCCTAAAAATAGTATTGATTCATGGAATAAGTGCAAAGATGCTTTTATCTCTAAGTATTTTCCTCCCGCTAAGATCATCTCTCTTAGAAACGGTATTATGAATTTTAAGCAACTTGATCATGAACATGTTGCACAAGCTTGGGAGAGGATGAACTTAATGATACGTAATTGCCCTACTCATGGATTGAATTTATGGATGATTATACAAAATTTTTATGCCGGATTGAATTTTGCTTCTAGAAATCTTTTAGATTCGGCCGCGGGAGGCACTTTTATGGAAATCACTTTAGCAGAAGCTACCAAACTCCTAGATAATATTATGATTAATTATTCTCAATGGCACACTGAAGGATCCACTAGTAAAAAGGTGCATGCAATTGAAGAGATTAATGTTTTGAGTGGAAAGATGGATGAACTTATGAAATTGTTTGCTAATAAGAGTGCTCCTACTGATCCTAATGATATGCCTTTGTATACTTTGATTGAGAATAATAATGAATCTATGGATGTGAATTTTGTTGGTAGGAACAATTTTGGTAACAACGCGTATAGAGGTAATTTTAATTCTAGGCCGTTTCCTAGTAATTCCTCTAATAATTATGGTAATTCCTACAACAATTCTTATGGAAATTATAATAAGCTTCCCTTTGATTTTGAATCTAGTATTAAAGAATTTATTACTTCCTAAAAGAGTTTCAATGCTTTGATTGAATAAAAAATGCTTAAGATTGATGAGTTGACTAGGAACATGGATAGAATTTCTCTTGATGTTGATTCTTTGAAACTTAGATGTATTCCACCTAAGCATGATATAATGAGTATCTCAAGGCCATGAGAATTTCCATTGATGAGTGCAAAGAAAGAACTGCTAGGATGCGTGCTAAGAAAGATTACTTTGTAAAAGCGTGTTCTTCTAGTTTTCATGATAATAAGGATGAAGATCTAAAAGTTATTGATGTGTCCCCTATTAAATCTTTGTTTTGCAATCTGAATCTTGATATTTATGGGACTGGAGATGAGTCAACTTTAGTTAGAAGGCGTCCCAAAAATTCGGAGTTTTTAGATCTTGATGCAAAAATTGTTAAAAGTGGGATCGAGGAGGTCAAAACTTTAAATAGCAACGAACCCACTATCTTGGATTTCAAGGAATTTAATTATGATAATTGCTCTTTGATAGATTGTATTTCCTTGTTGCAATCCATGCTAAATTCTCCCCATGCTTATAGTCAAAATAAAGCTTTTACTAAACATATCGTTGATGCTTTGATGCAATCTTATGAAGAAAAGCTTGAGTTGGAAGTTTCTATCCCTAGAAAAATTTATGATGAATGGGAACCTACAATTAAAATTAAAATTAAAGATCATGAATGCTATGCTTTATGTGATTTGGGTGCTAGTGTTTCCACGATTCCAAAAACTTTGTGTGATTTGCTAGGTTTCCGTGAATTTAATGATTGTTCTCTAAACTTGCACCTTGCGGATTCCACTATTAAGAAACCTATGGGAAAGATTAATGATGTTATTATTGTTTCAAATAGGAATTATGTTCCCGTAGAGTTCATTGTTCTTGATATAGATTGCAATCCTTCGTGTCCTATTATTCTTGGTAGACCTTTCCATAGAACGATTGGTACAATTATTGATATGAAGGAAGGGAATATTAAATTCCTATTTCCATTAAGGAAAGGCATGGAACACTTCCCTAGAAAGAAAGATAAGTTACCATATGAATATATTATGAGAGCCACTTATGGATTCCCTACCAAAGATGGCAATACCTAGATCTATGTTCGCTTTTATGCCTAGCTAAGGGCGTTAAACGATAGCGCTTGTTGGGAGGCAACACAATTTTATTTTTATTCCTTGCCTTTTGCTCATGTTTAGTAATAAATAATTTATCTAGCCTCTGTTTTTGTTGTGTTTTTTGTGTTTAATTAGTGTTTGTGCCAAGTAGAACCGTTGGGAAGACTTGGGGAAAGTCTTTTTGATCTTGCTGTAAAAAACAGAAACTTTAGCGCTCACGAGAATCGATGCAATTGTTTTTTGGAGAGTGATATTTAGTTAATTATTTTTTCATATGATTAATAGATAAATTCCTCACGTCAAGAAATTTATTTTAGAATTTTTGGGGTTCCAGAAGTTTGCGTTAGTTACAGATTACTACAGACTGTTCTGTTTTTGACAGATTCTGTTTTTTCATGTGTTGTTTGTTTATTTTGATGAATCTATGGCTAGTAAAAGAGTTTATAAACCATAGAGAAGTTGGAAACAGTAGGTTTAACACCAATGTAAATAAATAATGAGTTCATTACAGTACCTTGAAGTGGTGTTTTGTTTTCTTTCGCTAACGGAGCTCACGAGATTATCTTGTTAAGTTTTGTGGTGTGAAGTTTTCAAGTTTTGGGTAAAGATTTGATGGATTATGGAACAAGGAGTGGCAAGACCCTAAGATTGTGGATGCCCATGGAACCCCAAGGTAAAATACAAGGACACCAAAAAGCCTAAGCTTGGGGATGCCCCGAAAGGCATCCCCTCTTTTGTCTTCGTTCATCGGTAACTATACTTGGAGCTATATTTTTATTTGCCACATGATATGTGTTTTTCTTGGAGCGTCTTGTATGATTTGAGTCTTTGCTTTTTAGTTTACCACAATCATCCTTTCTGTACACACCTTTTGAGAGAGACACACATGAACTAGAATTTATTAGAATACTCTATGTTCTTCACTTATATCTTTTGAGCTATATAGTTTTTGCTCTAGTGCTTCACTTATATCTTTTAGAGCACAACGGTGGTTCTATTTTATAGAAATAATTGATCTATCATGCTTCACTTATATCATTTTGAGAGTCCTTTAGAACAACATGGCAATTTGCTTTTAGGAATAATAAAAACTTTCATATAAGTGCATTGAATACTAAGCAAAGTTTGATACTTGATGATTGTTTTGAGATATGGAGATGTTGATATTAGAGTCACGCTAGTTGAGTAGTTGTGAATTTGAGAAATACTTGTGTTGAAGTTTGTTATTCCCATAGCATGCACGTATGGTGAACCGTTATGTGATGAAGTCAGAGCATGATTTATTTATTGATGGCCTTCCTTATGAGTGGCGGTCGGCGACGAGCGATGGTCTTTTCCTACCAATCTATCCCCCTAGGAGCATGCGCATAGTACTTTGTTTCGATAACTAATAGATTTTTGCAATAAGTATGTGAGTTCTTCATGACTAATGTTGAGTCCATGGATTATACGAACCCTCACCCTTCCACAATTGCAAGCCTCTCTAGTACCACGCAACTTTCGCCGGTACCATAAACCCACCATATACCTTCCTCAAAACAGCCACCATACCTACCTATTATGGCATTTCCATAGCCATTCCGAGATATATTTCCATGCAACTTTGCACCATTCCGTTTGCTATGACACGCTTCATCATTATCATATTGCTTTGCATGATCATGTAGTTGACATCGTATTTGTGGCAAAGCCACTGTTCATAATTATTTCATACATGTCACTCTTGATTCATTGCATATCCCGGTACACCGCCAGAGGCATTCACATAGAGTCATATTTTGTTCTAAGTATTGAGTTGTAATTTGTGAGTTGTAAGAAAAAAGAAGTGTGATGATCATCATTATTAGAGCATTGTACCAGTGAGGAAAGGATGATGGAGATTATGATTCCCCCACAAGTCGGGATGAGAATCCAGACGAAAAAATAGGCCAAAAGAAAAAAATGAGAGAAAGAGAGAGAAGGGACAATGTTACTATCCTTTTTCCACATTGGTGCTTCAAAGTAGCACCATGATCTTCATGATAGAGAGTCTCCTATGTTGTCACTTTCATAAACTAGTGGGAATTTTACATTATAGAACTTGTCTTGTATATTCCAGTGATGGGCTTCCTCAAATTTCCCTAGGTCTTCGTGAGCAAGCAAGTTGGATGCACACCCACTTAGTTCCATTTGTTGAGCTTTCATACACTTATAGCTCCAGTGCATCCGTTGCATGGCAATCCCTACTCACTCACATTGATATCTATTAATGGGCATCTCCATAGCCCGTTGATACGCCTAGTTTATGTGAGACTATCTTCTCCTTTTTGTCTTCTCCACAACCACCATTCTATTCCACCATAGTGCTACATCCATGGCTCACGCTCATATATTGCGTGAAGATTGAAAAAGATTGAGAACATCAAAAGTATGAAACAATTGTTTGGCTTGTCATCGGGGTTGTGCATGATTTAATATTTTGTGTGATGAAGATAGAGCATAGCCAGACTATATGATTTTGTAGGGATAACTTTCTTTGGCCATGTTATTTTTAGAAGACATGATTGCTTAGTTAGAATACTTGAAGTATTATTATTTCTATGTCAATATTAAAATTTTATCTTGAATCTTTCAGATCTGAAAATTCATGCCACATTAAAGAAAAAATTACATTGAGAAATATGTTAGGAAGCATTCCACATAAAAAATTCTATTTTTATCATTGACCTACTCGAGGACGAGCAGGAATTAAGCTTGGGGATGCTTGATACGTCTCCAACGTATCTATAATTTTTGATTGCTCCATGCTATTATATTATCTATTTTGGATGTTAATGGGCTTATTTTTACACTTATTATTTTTGGGACTAACCTATTAACTGGAGGCCCAGCCCAAATTGCTGTTTTTGCCTATTTTAGTGTTTTGCCGAAAAGGAATATCAAACGGAGTCCAAACGGAATGAAACCTTCGGGAGCGTTATTTTTGGAACAAACATGATCCAGGAGACTTGGAGTGGACGTCAAGAATCAATCGAGGAGGCCACGAGGCAGGAGGGCGCGCCCTCCACCCTCGTGGCCCCTCGTTGCTCCACCGACCTACTTCTTCCTCCTATATATATCCATGTACCCCGCAAACATCCAGGACCACGACGAAAACCTAATTCCACCGCAGCAACCTTCTGTACCCAAGAGATCCCATCTTGGGGCCTTTTCCGGAGCTCCGCCGGAGGGGGAATTGATAATGGAGGGCCTCTACATCAACTCCATGGCCCCTCCGATGATGTGTGAGTACTTTACTTCAGACCTTCGGGTCCATAGCTTGTATCTAGATGGCTTCTTCTCTCTCTTTGGATCTCAATACAAAGTTCTCCTTGATTCTCTAGGAGATCTATTCGATGTAATCTTCTTTTGCGGTGTGTTTGTTGAGATCCGATGAATTGTGGGTTTATGATCGAGTTTATCTATGAACAATATTTTAATCTTCTATGAATTCTTTTATGTATGATTGGTTTATCTTTGCAAGTCTCTTCGAATTATCAGTTTGGTTTGGCCTACTAGATTGATCTTTCTTGCAATGGGAGAAGTTCTTAGCTTTGGGTTCAATCTTGCGGTGCTCGATCCCAGTGACAGAAAGGGAACCAACACGTATTGTATTGTTGCCATCGAGGATAAAAAGATGGGGTTTACATCATATTGCATGAGTTTATCCCTCTACATCATGTCATCTTTCTTAAGGCGTTACTCTGTTCTTATGAACTTAATACTCTAGATGCATGCTGGATAGCAGTCGATGTGTGGAGTAATAGTAGTAGATGCACGCAAGAGTCAGTCTACTTGTCTCGGACGTGATGCCTATATACATGATCATACCTATATATTCTCATAATTATTCGCTTTTCTATCAATTGCTCGACAGTAATTTGTTTACCCACCGTAATACTTATGCTATCTTGAGAGAAGCCACTAGTGAAACCTTGATACGTCTCCAAGGTATCTATAATTTTTTATTGCTCCATGCTATGTTATCTACTATTTTGGGCAATATTGGGCTTTATTATCCACTTTTATATTATTTTTGGGACTAACCTATTAACCGGAGGCCCATCCCAGAATTGCTGTTTTTTTTGCCTATTTCAATTTTTCGAAGAAAAGGAATATCAAACGGAGTCGAAAAGGAACGAAATCAACTGGAGAAGTTATTTTTGGAAGGAAAGCTACCGGATGGACTTGGAACCCACGTCAGGAGCCAAGGGAGGTGCTCACAAGGGTGGGGGGCTCCCCCCTAGGGCGCGCCCCCTGCCTCGTGGGGCCCCCGAAGCTCCACCGACGTACTTCTTGCACCCATATATACCTACGTATCCTAAAACTTCCAGAACAGAGATTAGATCGGGAGTTCCACAGCCAGAAGCCTCCGTAGCCACCAAAAACCAATCTAGACCCGTTCCGGCACACTACCGGAGGGGGCAATCCCTCTCCGGTGGCCATCTTCATCATCCCGGTGCTCTCCATGACGAGGAGGGAGTAGTTCTCCCATGGGGCTGAGGGTATGTACCAGTAGCTATGTGTTTGATCTCTCTCTCTCTCTCTCTCTCTCTCTCGTGTTCTTGAGGTGATACGATCTTGATGTATCGCGAGCTTTGCTATTATATTTGGATCCTATGATGTTTCTTCCCCCCTCTACTCTCTTGTAATGGATTGAGTTTCCCCTTTGAAGTTATCTTATTGGATTGAGTCTTTAAATATTTGAGAACACTTGATGTATGTCTTGTCGTGCGTATCTGTGCTGACAATGGGATACCACGTGATTCACTTGATGTATGTTTTGGTGATCAACTTGCGGGTTCCGCCCATGAACCTATGCATAGGGGTTGGCACACGTTTTCGTCGTGATTCTCCGATAGAACTTTGGGGCACTCTTTGAGGTCCTTTGTGTTGGTTGAATAGATGAATCTGAGATTGTGTGACGCATATCGTATAATCATACCCACAGATACTTGAGGTGACATTGGAGTATCTAGGTGACATTAGGGTTTTGGTTGATTTGTGTCTTAAGGTGTTATTCTAGTACGAACTCTAGGGCTGTTTGTGACACTTATAGGAATATCCCAACAGATTGATTGGAAAGAATAACTTTGAGGTGGTTTCGTACCCTACCATAATCTCTTCGTTCGTTCTCCGCTATTAGTGACTTTGGAGTGACTTTTTGTTGCATGTTGAGGGATAGTTATGTGATCCAATTATGATATTATTGTTGAGGGGACTTACACTAGTGAAAGTATGAACCCTAGGCCTTATTTCCTATCATTGCAATACCGTTTACACTCACTTTTATCATTAGTTACCTTGCTGTTTTTATACTTTCAGATTACAAAAACCTTTATCTACTATCCATATACCACTTGTATGACCATCTCTTCGCTGAACTAGTGCACATATACAATTTACCATTGTATTGGGTGTGTTGGGGACACAAGAGACTCTTTGTTATTTGGTTGCAGGGTTGCTTGAGAGAGACCATCTTCATCCTACGCCTCCTACGGATTGATAAACCCTAAGTCATCCACTTGAGGGAAATTTGCTACTGTCCTACAAACCTCTGCACTTGGAGGCCCAACAACGTCTACAAGAAGAAGGTTGTGTAGTAGACATCAAACCTATGGCCCCTGGGTCTATTTTCCATCATACAAGTTTCCAATCTATTTTATTTTGCTATCTTTTACTTCCATCTATATCATAAAAATACCAAAAATATTTATTGTATTATTATCATCTCTATCAGATCTCACTCTTGCAAGTGGCCGTGAAGGGATTGACAACCCCTTTATCGCATTGGTTGCGAGGTTCTTATTTGTTTGTGTATGTACGAGGTGACTCGCGCTTGGTCTCCTACTGGATTGATACCTTGGTTCTCAAAAACTGAGTGAAATACTTACGCTGCTTTACTGCACCACCCTTTCCTCTTCAAGGGAAAACCAACACAGTGCTCAAGAGGTAGCAGTCTTGGTCAGCGTCCACGGTTACTTCAAAATAACACGCTTAACGAGATCTTGGTATTTGATCTGAGTCTGGCCATTGGCCTATACGCACTAACCAACTACGCGGGAATAGTTATGGGCACACAACATCGTGGTATCAACCGAGGCCTTCTTGACGTCAGCGACTAAGCGGCACGCGCCGGGTTGGACCGCGTAACACAACTTCCTTTGTAATGGAGGTTGCTAGGTCTGCTCAACGGACGCATAGGCAACATGCAGGTGTGCAACTGGCGATGGGCCCAGACCCCTGCGCGCATAGGATTTAGACCGGCGTGCTGACCTCTCTGTTGTGCCTAGGTAGGGCTGCGACATGTTGATTTTCCGAGGCCGGACATGACCCAGGAAAGTATGCCCGACGAGAGGGATCGAGTGTGTTGGATAATGTGGTGCACCCCTGCAGGGAAGTTTATCTATTCAAATAGCCGTGTCCCTCGGTAAAAGGATGACCCGAAGTTGTACCTCGACCTTATGAAAACTAGAACCAGATACTTAATAAAACACACCCTTTCAAGTGCCAGATACAACCCGGTGACCGCTCTCTCACAGGGTGATGAGGAGAGGATCGCTGGGTAGGATTATGCTATGCGATGATACTTGGTTAACTTACCATCTACTCTCTTCTACTGCTTCAAGATGGAGGCAGCCAGAAGCGTAGTCTTCGATAGGACTAGCTATTCCCCTCTTCTTCTGGCATTCTGCAGTTCAGTCCACATATACTACCCCTTTCATTGATACCGATGCATATGAAGTGTAGATCCTTGCTTGCGAGTACTTTGGCTGAGTACTCATGGTTGCTTTGCTCCCTCTTTTCCCCATTTCCTTTCCTCTCGGTTGTCGCAACCAGATGCTGGAGCCCAGGAGCCAAACGTCACCGTCGATGACGACTCCTACTACACCGTAGGTGCCTACTACTACGTGCAGGCCGCCCCCGATGACCAGGAGTAGTTTAGGAGGATCCCAGGTAGGAGGCATGCGCCTCTTTCGATCTGTATCCCAGTTTGTGCTGGCCATGTTATGGCAACTTGTTTAACTTATGTCTGTACTCAGATATTGTTGCTTCCACTAACTCATCTATGATCAAGCACTTGTATTCGAGCCCTCGAGGCCCCTGGCTTGTATTATGATGCTTGTATGACTTATTTATTTTTAGAGTTGTGTTGTGATATCTTCCCATGAGTCCCTGATCTTGATCATACACGTTTGTGTGTATGATTAGTGTATGATTGAATCAGGGGTGTCACAAGTTGGTATCAGAACCGACTGCATGTAGGAATCCCCCTTTCAAACACCTTGTTCGAAGTTGAGTCTAGCCCGGGAAAATGTTTTACTAACTTGGCTGTGTGGCTTACGGGCCCACGTCACCATTGGGTGGTATTAGGATCTTTTATTCCTTATCTATACTCCTGGACTCTGATCTCTCTTCTATTTGGGTTAAATGATTTTACCAAATCTAACTCTAGGTTCTCGTAATTACTTCCTCCCGGAGAGCCCCCCCACCCCAGATGATTGCTTGGTGCACCGAAGGATTCTGAAGATACTCTCCGATGTTCTTTCGAGACTTTGCGCAAGATTGCTTTTGCAATTCCCTACCACTGAAATATCGCTATGGATGAATACATACACCTGTCGTTCTTACTTTTATTCTCGGTTGATCTTGCTATTACAAGATACCCTGAAATTCTCTCCATTATTCTAAGAATCCTTTGAGCTTACTACCTTGCAGTTCTTGCCACATGAATACCCCCCTACGGATAATTCCTTGCACTTACCGAGTATCCGTTCTTTCCCCGTTGCTCATATGATTCACAAGATGCATTGAAATACTATCTGATCTTTTTTTAATCCTCTGCCCGCTATTGCTCTGCAAATACTTGTCTTCTTACATTATGGTTGCGTTCCATATGACTAGCAATATTCATTAGTATCCTTGATTATTGTAATTTCGAGCTCCTTGATTCAATATGTTGCAATTGCTTGCAATCCTCAATCGAATCCTCGAATTTATCCTCACGGCTCAGACATCATTTTGACCAGGAGATGGTTCTCGACCAATCAAACTGTCGACAATTGTACCCCTAAGTCTATAAACTTATCCATCCTTAAACAGAGTGTTTGCTTCTGATCCCTTGATTTGGAGCCCATAATTCCTTTGCATTTGAGCTTTGAATTAGTCAGTTATTTCGATATCCTATCTCCTTGCTTTCTTTCTTCTTCTGGTTGAGTACCGATGCTCACATCAGATCCCTTGTGGACCACCAGATCCTTTATTGGATTTTATCCGACAACTTCCTTCATATCCAATAACTTTGTGAGTCTTTTCTCGGATACATAATGCCTTTGGTAAATTGTATCCTCTACTTTGTCAAGCATGATCTGCTTTCGAGCTAGTGTTATTTACTCCTGAAGTTTGTGGTATGTGTTCCTAAGAGTCCCCGATGGGTTGAACCTATGCCTTTTCTAATCTGTGTGAACCCAGAAACTACTACGAGTCATACTCTACTAGTGTTGTGTCAGATAAAATTTCAACACCACAACTTCGTTAAAGGCAAGAAGTGAATGAAAGGTTATGCATTAAAGAAGTGGGAGTCAACCTTGAACTTTGTGTTCATGCCCATGGACACAATGTAGATCCTATCATGGAAGCTTCTTGTAATAATAACTATTTCCTTGATAACTATCAACTGATATCTGGGAATTGGTCCTTTGCGATCGTGGTTCCGACCATATTGTTCTTCTTTGATCCCATTTCTCGGAAAAGAGAAGTACTTGTCTTCTGCAGATCAATACACCTATCCAACCTCTATTCTGCTCTACCTTCGAGTATACCCTTTGGTATCTCGAGAATATCATGGAACTACATAACTTCTTATGAGATCTTCATCAACTATTATTCTCATCGATTTCAGATTTCCCCCGGGTTCTGAGTCATTAGTCACTCGAGAACACCGATAAGTGAATCGATTCCGCACTCTGATTCAATAACTCTAAGAAATTTTCATTTCTTATGAGTTTAATAATCCTTCAAGTCATTCCTAGACTGATCGGCTATATCATTATCGTGCTAATTTTAACTGTGCTACCTGGTCCTTTTTCCCGGAGCACAATTTTCGACGATGAGCTAATCTTGCGTCGATCTTCCTCGTCATATCAATTCTCCATGAACATCAAGCTTGATTCCAAGTTTGTGTCGTATCTGTGGTTCCAATAACCCTTCGCTTCACCATTGCTTTTGCTTGATGTCATCGCTGATTGATTACATCTTCATGAAACCTCCTGACAAATGTATCGAGATCATCATCAGCATTCTGAGCTCTTCAGAATATCAATCGAATTCTCGATTAGAAATACCATCCCTACCCTTCGATGATTTGTGTTATCAATGGTAACTTTATGGCCTTCCCTCCATCACAAACTTGTTCATGATATGGATGCAACTTGATATCCAGCTTGTATTAAAATCTACCTTGAAGTATTACTGTCTTTTATGTCAATGATGTCGTGATAATTTCACCACCTCTTTAAGAATTCTTAACACAAGTGATACCTCTTGCCATCTCCATTCGTTCCTTAGTGCCTGTGTTGTTTCTAACTGGAAAACTGACAATTGAACTATGACATGCGAATTCAAAACTTCTAGCAACCCTATTGCTTTGAAGTTAATGGTCGACAGTTCATTCTTAGACTATTGGTTATTGAATCACCATTCTAACATTGATCATGCTAACTAAGCCCATATTTCGGGTCCACTTTTCAACCAATGGTTAATTGCGTATGTTTTCCTCGAGCATACCTCATTATATCATTTGGTCTGACAAATGTTATCTCCTTGTTCACATAATTGTGGAAATCCATCCTTTGGAAATCTCGATGAATTGTTGCTGAGTCCATCAGCCACCTCCTCATCCTCTCTTTGGTTTATTGATGAACTCTTGTTTTGGAATTCGTTTCCATAGTTCATTTCCCGAGAGTCTTATAGTGTCATCTCGTCAATGTGTGTTGCACCTTTTCTTCTCGGGCATCCTGAGTATGAGGTATCCTAACCCATTAGATCTGAATCTCGGTCAGATATGATGGTTGGAACATATTTCCAAGAGTTATAACATTGGTCTTTATATGACCCGGTAAGATGATGACATGCCTAGCACACCTGGCCGGAGCACCTATTGTTATAGTTTCCCTTTTTAGCAAGGTTAACCATTCTTCCATGAGGAAATTGAAAGACTTATCCTATGGGATATTCCTGATGGACCCTTTGAGTATCCAAAGTATGACCTTTGCTTTTAGACCATGTCAATGCTATCTCGAAGCATGTTCGTGGTACTCCGATTTTCAATAAGAAAATTTGAAGCACAATGCTAAATTTTCCTTATCAATTATCCAAACACCTTTGTTTGGGTAATGTCATGAAATTCCTCTCCCCTTACCTAAATGGTTTTCTACTTTCTATCCTGTCAAGGATATCATTCTCTGCTTGCCCTTGGGAAGGATATACCCCTAAAATATGTGTTTAAACACATTTTCTTTTCCATTCTTCTGTTTGATCTCATAACCATATTTTCCTTTCCATTGTTCTGTTTAACCTTTCTTGTAATCTGACTTAACCGAGCAGTAATAATTCCCTGCTTAGGTAAGCACCTCGTTGTACGACTATGTCAGTAAGACCCTGTTACTATTGTTGATGACATTCTGGTAACCACCGATGGATGAGAACTTTGCTTATTGGTACACCTCATTTAACGAGCAGGAGAATGGTTCTCTTCGTCCCTCTCCCTTGGTACCGACGTTGATGCCGACATAACTGACATGCTACCCTCTAACATGCCTTGCTATCATGACTGTGCAAGAGGTCAGCACCATTTCTACCTTTAACCCACATGGTGGGCCCATAACCTGAAGGAAATATGCCCTAGAGGCAATAATAAAGTTGTTATTTATATTTACTTATATCATGATAATTGTTTATTATTCATGCTAGAATTTTATTAACCGGAAACTTAGTACATGTGTGAATACATAAACAAACAGAATGTCACTAGTATGCCTCTACTTGACTAGCTCGTTAATCAAAGATGGTTAAGTTTCCTAGCCATGGACAAGAGTTGTCATTTGATGAACAAGATCACATCATTAGAGAATGATGTGATTGACTTGACCCATCCGTTAGCTTAGCACTATGATCTTTTAGTTTATTGCTATTGCTTTCTCCATGACTTATACATGTTCCTATGACTATGAGATTATGTAACTCCCGAATACCGGAGGAACACTTAGTGTGCTATCAAACCTCACAACGTAACTGGGTGACTATAAAGATGCTCTACAGGTGTCTCCGATGGTGTTTGTTGAGTTGGCATAGATCGAGATTAGGATTTGCCACTCCGATTGTCGAAGAGGTATCTCTGGGCCCTCTCGGTAATGCACATCACTATAAGCCTTGCAAGCAATGTGACTAATGAGTTAGTTGTGGGATGTTGCATTACGGGACGAGTAAAGAGACTTGCCAGTAACGAGATTGAACTAGGTATAGAGATACCGACGATTGAATCTCGGGCAAGTAACATACCGATGACAAAGGGAACAACGTATATTGTTATGCGGTTTGACCGATAAAGATCTTCATAGAATATGTAGGAACCAATATGAGCATCTAGGTTCCGCTATTGGTTATTGATCGGAAGTGAGTCTCGGTCATGTCTACATTGTTCTCGAACCCGTAGGGTCCGCACGCTTAACGTTTGATGACGGTCGGTATTATGAGTTTATGTGTTTTGATGAACCGAAGGTAGTTCGGAGTCCCGGATGTGATCACGGACATGAAGAGGAGTCTTGAAATGGTTGAGACATAAAGATCGATATATTGGAAGGCTATGTTTGGACATCAAAATGGTTCCGGATGAGTTCGGGCATTTACCGGAGTACCGGGGGGTTACCGGAACCCCCCGGGGAGTCAATGGGCCTTATTGGGCCTTAGTGGGAGAGTGGAGGAGGCGGCCAAGGTGGGGGAGCCCCCCCTCCCAAGCCCAATCCTAATTGGGAAGGGGTCCGGCCCCCCTTTTCTTCTTTCCCTCTCCCTCTTCCTTCTTCTCCTACTCCAACTAGGGAAGGGGGAAACCTACTCCTACTGGGAGTAACTTCATCACCGTCATCATGTCGTCGTGGTGACGAATCCCTCGGCCTCAGCTAGATCAAGAGTATGAGGGACGTCACTGAGCTGTACGTATGCAGATCACGGAGGTGTCGTGCGTTCGGTACTTGATTGGTTGGATCGCGAAGACGTTTGACTACATCAACCGTGATTCATAACGTTTCCACTTTCGACCTATGATGGTACGTAGACATACTCTCCCCCTCTTGTTGCTATGCATCTCCTATATAGATCTTGCGTGATCGTAGGATTTTTTTTTGAAATACTGCGTTCCCCAACAGTCGCATCCGAGCCAGGTCTATGCGTAGATGTTATATGCACGAGTAGAACACAAAGGAGTTGTGGGCGTGGGTATATACATATTGCTTGCCGTCACTAGTTGATTCTTGAATCAGCGGTATTGTTGGATGAAGCGGCTCAGACCGACATTACGCGTATGCTTACGCGAGACTGATTCTACCGACGTGCTTCGCACACAGGTGGCTAGTGGGTGTCTATTTCTCCAACTTTAGTTGAATCGGATTCAATGAACAGGGTTCTTTCTGAAGATCAAAAAGCAATCACTATACCGCGTTGTGGTTTTTTATGCGTAGGTAAGAATGGTTCTTGCTCGTACCAGCCACGTAAAACTTGCAACAACAAAGTAGAAGACGTCTAACTTGTTTTTGCAGGGCATGTTGTGATGTGATATGGTCAAGACGTGATTATATAAATTGTAGTATGAGATGATCATGTTTTGTAACAAGTTATCGGCAACTGGCAGGAGCCATATGGTTGTCGCTTTATTGTATGAAATGCAATCTCCATGTAATTGCTTTACTTTATCACTAAGCAGTAGCGATAGTCGTAGAAGCAATAGTTGGCGAGACGACAATGATGCTTCGATGGAGATCAAGGTGTCAAGCCGGTGACGATGGTGATCATGATGGTGTTTTGGAGATGGAGATCAAAAGGCACAGGAGATGATGGCCATATCATATCACTTATTTGATTGCGTGAGATGTTTATCCTTTATGCATCTTATTTTTCTTAGTTCGGCGGTAGCATTATAAGATGATCTCTCACTAAAATTTCAAGGTATAAGTGTTCTCCCTGAGTATGCACCATTGCGACAGTTAGTCGTGCCGAGACACCACGTGATGATCGGGTATGATAAGCTCTACATTCACATACAATGGGTGCAAGCCAGTTTTGCACACGTAGAATACTCGGGTTAAACTTGACGAGCCTAGCATATGCAGATATGGCCTCAGAACACTGAGACCAAAAGGTCGAGCATGAATCATATAGTAGATGTGATCAACATAGTGATGTTCACCATTGAAAGCTACTCCATCTCACGTGATGATCGGACATGGTTTAGTTGATATGGATCACGTGATCACTTAGATGATTAGAGGGATGTCTATCTAAGTGGGAGTTCTTAAGTAATATGATTAATTGAACTTAAATTTATCATGAACTTAGTCCTGATAGTATTTGCATATCTATGTTGTAGATCAATTGCTCATGTATAGCTTCCCCGTTTTATTTATGATATGTTCCTAGAGAAAAATAAGTTGAAAGATGATAGTAGCAATGATGCGGATAGGTCCACGATCTGATGATTATCCTCATTGCTGCAGAGAAGAATTATGTCCTTGATGCACCGCTAGGTGACAGAACTATTGCAGGAGCAGATGCAGACGTTATGAACATTTTACAAGATCGGTATGATGACTACTTGATAGTTTAGTGCACCATGCTTCACGGCTTAGAACCGGGACTTCAAAAATCTTTTGAATGACATGGAGCATATGAGATGTCCCAAGAGTTGAAATTATATTTCAGACTCATCCCCGTGTTAAGAGGTATGAGACCTCTGACAAAGTAATTTGCCTACAAGATGGAGGAGAATAGCTCAACTAGTGAGCATGTGCTCAGAATGACTGAGTACTACAATCACTTGAATCAAGTGGGAGTTAATCTTCCAGATAAGATAGTGATTGATAGAGTTCTCTAGTCACAATCACCAAGTTACTGGAACTTCGTGATGAACTATAATATGCAAGGGATGACGAAAACGATTCCCGAGCCCTTCGTGATGCTAAAATCGACGAAGGTAGAAATCAAGAAAAGCATCAAATGTTGATGGTTGACAAGACCACTAGTTTCAAGTAAAAGGGCAAGGGAAAGAAAGGGGACTTCAAGAAGAATGGCAAGAAAGTTTCCACTCCCATGAAGAAGCCCAAAGCTAGAACCAAGCCTGAAACTGAGTGCTTCTATTGCGAAGGAAATGGTCACTGGAAGCAGAACTGCCCCAAATACTTGGCGGATAAGAAGGATGGAAAAGTGAACAAAGGTACATTTGATATACATGTTATTGATGTGTACTTTACTAGTGTTTATAGAAACCCCTCAGTATTTGATACTGGTTCAGTTGCTAAGAGTAGTAACTCAAAACGGGAGTTACAAAATAAACAGGGACTAGTTAAGGGTGAGGTGATGATGTGAGTTGGAAGTGATTCCAAGGTTGATAAGATCACCATCACACACTCCTGTTATCTTCGGGATTAGTGTTTAACCTAAAATAAATGTTATTTGGTGTTCGCGTTGAGCATAAATATGATTGGATCATGTTTATTGCAATACAGTTATTCATTTAAATCAAAGAATAATTGTTGTTCTATTTACATGAATAAAACCTTCTATTGTCATACACTCAATATAAATGGTTTATTGAATCTCGATCGTAGTGATACACATATTCATAATATTGAAGCCAAAAGATGCAAAGTTAATAATGATAGTGCAACTTATATGTGGCACTGCCGTTTAGGTCATATTGGTGTAAAGCGTATGAAGAAACTCCATGCTGATGGACTTTTGGACTCACTTGATTATGAATCACTTGATGCTTGCGAACCATGCCTCATGGGAAAGATGACTAAGACTCCGTTCTTCGGAACAATGGAGCGAGCAACAGACTTGTTGGAAATAATACATACTGATGTGTACGGTCAAATGAGTGTTGAGGCTCACGACATGTATCGTTATTTTCTGACCTTCACAGATGATTTGAGCAGATGTGGGTATATCTACTTGATGAAACATAAGCTGAAACATTTGAAAAGTTCAAAGAATTTCAGAGTGAACTAGAAAATCATCGTAACAAAAAAATAAAGTTTCTACGATCTGATCATGGAGGTGAATATTTGAGTTACGAGTTTGGTCTTCATTTGAAACAATGCGGAATAGTTTCACAACTCACGCCACCTGGAACACCATAGCGTAATGATGTGTCCGAACATCGTAATCGTACTTTATTAGATATAATGCGATCTATGATGTCTCTTATTGATTTACCATTATCATTTTGGGGTTATGCATTAGAGACAACTGCATTAACGTTAAATAGGGCACCATCTAAATCCGTTGAGACGACACCGTATGAACCGTGGTTTGGCAAGAAACCTAAGCTGTCATTTCTCAAAGTTTGGGGTTGCGATGCTTATGCTTGATAAGCTCAAACCCAAATTGGAGAAGTGCGTCTTCATAGGATACCCAAATGAAACTGTTGGGTACACCTTCTATCATAGATCCGAAGGCAAGATATTTGTTGCTTAGAATGGATCCTTTCTAGAGAAGGAGTTTCTCTCGAAAGAAGTGAGTGGGAGGAAAGTAGAACTTGATGAGGTAGTTGTACCTTCTCTCGAATTGGAAAGTAGGTCATCACAGAAAACAATTCCAGTGATGCCTACACCAATTAGTGAGGAAGCTAATGATGATGATCATGAAACTTCGGATCAAGTTACTACCGAACCTCGTAGGTCAACCAGAGTATGGTCCGAACCAGAGTGGTACGGTAATCCTATCCTGGAAGTCATGTTACTAGACCATGACGAACCTATGAACTATGGGGAAGCGATGATGAGCCTAGATTCCGCGAAATGGCTTAAGGCCATGAAATCTGAGATGGGATCCATGTATGAGAACAAAGTATGGACTTTCATTGACTTGCTCGGTGATCGGCAAGCCATTGAGAATAAATGAATCTTCAAGAGGAAGACGGACGCTGATAGTAGTGTTACTATCTACAAAGCTTGAATTGTCGCAAAAGGTTTTCGACAAGTTCAAGGTGTTGACTACGATGAGATTTTCTCACTCGTATCGTTGCTTAAAAGTCTGTCTGAATCATGTTAGCAGTTGCCGCATTTTATGAAATCTGGCAAATGGATGTCAAAACTGCATTCCTTAATGGATTCCTTAAAGAAGAATTGTATATGATGCAACCAGAAGATTTTGTCGATCCTAAAGGTGCTAACAAAGTGAGCAAGCTCCAGCGATCCATCTATGGACTGGTGCAAGCATCTCGGAGTTGGAATATATGCTTTGATAAAGTGATCAAAGCATATGGTTTTATACAGACTTGCGGTGAAGCCGATATTCACAAGAAAGTGCGTGGGAGCACTACAACATTTCTGATAAGTATATGTGAATGACATATTGTTGATCAGAAATAATGTAGAATTTTCTGGAAAGCATAAAGGAGTGTTTGAAAGGAGTATTTCAAAGAAAGACCTCGGTGAAGCTACTTACATATTGAGCATCAAGATCTATAGAGAGAGATCAAGATGCTTGATATATTTTCAATGAGTACATACCTTGACAAGATTTTGAAGTAGTTCAAAAATGGAACAGTCAAAGAAAGAGTTCTTGCCTGTGTTGCAAGGTGTGAAGTTGAGTAAAGACTCAAAACCCGACCACGGCAGAAAATAGAAAGAGAATGAAAAGTCATTCCCTATGCCTCAGCCATAGGTTCTATAAAGTATGCTATGTTGTGTACCAGACCAATTGCGTACCACACCAAGAGTTTGGCAAGAGGGTATAATAATGACCCAGGAGTGGATCACTTGACAACGGTCGAAATTATCCTTAGAAGACTAAGGAGATATTTCTCGGTTATGGAGGTGATAAAGAATTCGTAATAAAGAGTTACGCCGATGCAAGCTTTTACATCGATCCGGATGACTCTGAGTCTCAATCTGTATACATACTGAAAGTGGGAGCAATTAGCTAGAGTAGCTCCGTGCAAAGCATTGTAGACATAGAAAATTTGCAAAATACATACGGCTCTAAATGTGGTAGACCCGTTGACTAAATTTCTCTCACAAGAAAAACATGATCACTCTTTGGGTGTTAATCACATAGCGATGTGAACTAGATTATTGACTCTAGTAAACCCTTTGGGTATTAGTCACATGGAGATGTGAACTAATCACATAAAGATGTGAACTATTGGTGTTAAATCACATAAAGATGTGAACTAGATTATTGACTCTAGTGCAAGTGGGAGACTGAAGGAAATATGCCCTAGAGGCAATAATAAAGTTGTTATTTATATTTCCTTATATCGTGATAAATGTTTATTATTCATGCTAGAATTTTATTAACCAGAAACTTAGTACATGTGTGAATACATAAACAAACAGAGTGCCACTAGTATGCCTCTACTTGACTAGATCGTTAATCAAAGATGGTTAAGTTTCCTAGCCATTGTCGGTGTCAAAACTGGCGGATCTCGGGTAGGGGGTCCTGAACTGTGCGTCTAAGGTCGATGGTAACAGGAGACATGGACACAATGTTTACCTAGGTTCGGGCCCTCTCTACGGAAGTAATACCCTACTTCCTACTTGATTGATCTTGATGAATATGAGTATTACAAGAGTTGATCTACCACGAGATCATAATGGCTAAACCCTAGAAGTCTAGCCTATATGATTATGATTATGATTGTCCTCTCTATGGACCTAGCCCTCCGGTTTATATAGGCATCGAAGGGATCCATGGTTACACAAAGTCAGTTACAAAAAAAGGAAATCTTCATATTCGGTCGCCAATCTTGCCTTTCACGCCAAGTAGAGCCCCATCCGGACACGGGTAGAGCCTTCGGTCATTGTATCTTCACAACCCAACAGTCGGGCCCATGGCTAACAGGCCGGACGCCCGAGGACCCCTTAGTCCAGGACTCCCTTAGTAGCCCCCGAACTAGACTTCAATGACGAGGTGTCCGGCATGCAGATTGTCTTCGGCAATGCAAGGCAGGTTTTTCCTCCGATGACTTCAAAGTGATGTATTCGGCCTTCCATTTAATGTCGAACCCCTTGGTTTCTGTGTATCAACAACTTCAGCTTCCACATGTTGAGTGAAGGCGAGAGGTCATGGTGATTTTACACGTAACACCCCGACCATTAAGGAGGAGCGTCTATTTAAAGGGATTGAATCTCAGATCCATTTAGCGCCACATGGAAAAATCCTCTAAGCGCGCCAGAAAATCCATTCCAACATGGCTGACGCTCCCAGCTCCTCATCCCACCCCCACGTCCTCGAAAAAGGCGAATGGGAGAGGTGCTCCATATCGCACAATCAGATGGTGAAGCTGCAAACATAGGGATTTCTCTCCCCCCCCCCCCCGCAGATCTAGTCCCTGTTCGAGCAGGATTGACCTCCTTCAATGGCGATGCTCAGGCTGAAAATTTCCCCAATTGTAACATCCCAAATTTTCAATTTGGAATGTTATACATAGGTCATCCATGCATATCATATTTTATTGCATTTTCGTTTTGCAATCCTCAAAATCCTAAGCAACTCAAGGACCCTCGGAGAGAGTTGGGGATTTCCCAGATTTTTATATTTGATTTTTATCAAATAATGAATCGTGGATTTGGATTTTAATTATTTTTCCTTCCTAAAAATATTTCATATTAAAATATATGAGAGGAGATAATATGACTTCTCCAAAATAATTGAAATATTGGAGGAAAAATATTAAAATCATTTATTTGATTTTATTTGGATTTTATTTCCATTAGAAAAATTGCACGTTTTCAAAATTGCATTTTAGGGCCAAGAAAATGTTCATCTCGTTCTAAATATTTTATTTAGACGGTGATTTTTTTGGCATTTTTAGGTTTTTATTTTATTTTCTAGGGTTTTATTTCTGTCAGCGTAATTATTTTAAGAAAAAAGTTTCCCGCGCCCGACTGGGCCTAAGGCCCAGCCGAGCCAGGCCGGCCCGAGCCGCCACCGCCCCCGTGCGCGTGCGCCGCCCCTTCGCGGCTCGGATCGGAGTCCAAGCCGGACTCCGCCTCCGCCGCGTCTTGCCCCCTCCCCCAAGTCCCCGCCCCGCCCCTTTATAAGCCGCCACCCCGCCGCCCAAAACCACCACCCCCACCGCAGCCGCGCCGCTTGCCGCCGCCGCCGAGCCCGCCGCCCGCGAGTCGCTGCCGCCGCCCAAGCCCGCCCCGTCGGAGCCCTCGCCGGATGTACCGCAATGATTCCGAGCAGCCATTTTTTAAAAAACCGTTCGGTTTTTTTAGAAACCCTAGATCCGTTTTTTTCGGTTCACCGGTTTTTCTCGGTTCTTCTAGTTAGCGGATGTTCGTACGTATGTTTGTTTTAATGAAACAGTTTTCGCCCGTTAGTTATAGCTAACGAACGCTCGTTCGTTAGTCTATTTGTCAGTTTTCTTTTTGTCGGATTTATTCGCGATTTTCTCGATCGCGATTTCTGATTCGATCTTAGTTTCTGTTTATCTTTTCGCTCGTTAGTCGGAATCAGGCGACTCAAGCGCCTAGATCTTCGTCTCGAAACCCTCTTTCTATTTAATCAAGTTGAACAAGTTTTTGCTATTGAAAATTTAACCTAGGTCCAGATTAGTAAACAGATGTTGTTTCTGTCGCCGTTTGAGTTTCGTTGTTCCGTTTGATTTGATTCCTTTTGCTAACCGGAGTTCTTAAGTTGAACTTTCCGTTCAACCTCTTTTATTTGAGTTTTGCTTGCACATCTTTGCTTGTTTCTTATGTATGTTATTGTTTATTTGTGATAGAACACCCGGAGTGCGAAGCGTGCTACTACGAGTCCCTAGGTTTTGCGGATCGTCAGCAAGGCAAGTAACACATTGATCATACTCTTTTCATACCCAGTTTTTATGCATTAGTTCCAATCCTCAAACATTGCATGATTAGGATGTCATTAACTTGTGGGTTGAGAAGTAGTTATTGAGGTAGAACCTATTACCCTGTTACTATCAAACCCTTGGGAGTTACTTCTACGCGTTGCTTATATTACTATGCTATGCTATGCTCGTAGACGTGGTTCGGGTTTGAGTGAAATCCATGACAGATGTGAGATTGTTAATTAATGGTTCAACTTAAGGTGGCAACTTAAATAAACATCTGGGTGGATTGAGGCACCTGGGGAACCCAGTGTTGTCTGTTTTTTTGGAAATCCCGGGGAACCCGTGTGATCTTCCTATGGACCGCCACCCAGGCTCAAAGGGAACTGAGATGATTCATGCTAGAAACTTCCGTGTGCAGCCACAAGCTATTATGGGCTCTAGCATAGTTAAGTAAGTTACGTGAAGCTCTTGAAGAGGTAGATCAGCAGGTAGTGGGTTTTGTAGGTTTGGTATGGTCTACCCGGAGTAGAGAGTTAATGTTTCTGAAAGACTGTGTCTCGGTCATCCGTTTCTCAAACACCTTGTATTGCGAGAAATCCAACGGAGGCGATCGAGTCTTGTGGGGAAAAGTGCGCAAACCTCTGCAGAGTGTACAATCTAATCATGGTTAGCCATGTCCCCGGTTATGGACAATCTTGAGTATCTAGTACTTGGGTTATCACACGTATCTCATCACTTTTAATTAAATTTGTTGGGTTGTTAATCACTTTAATTGGGATTGAGTTGGGGTTACCTTCTCAATGTTTCAACCACCATGATAGTTAAATTAAAATCTATTCCTTTGTTATAGGGGAAAATTGGCTTTTCGCAAAAACTATAACCCTAGAGCTTTCCACCAGCCAAATATGCATGTAGTATTAGCATTATTCTGTTCATGCTCTACTGTGTTATATTGCCAGCATATTCCATGTGCTGACCCGTTTTCAGGCTGCAACGTATTATGTTGCAGACTTTTCAGACGAGGAGTAAGGTTCGTTAGGTCGTTGCCGTGCAGCTCAGCTATGCCGTTGGAGTTGATGGACTCACTTTATCTTCCAAGCCTTCCGCTGTTATCGCATTAGATGGCCTTAAGCCATATTATTGTAATAAGTTCTCTCTTGAGACATTCGATGTAATAAGTGTGTGATTGCTACTCTGTTATAAATCCTTCGAGTACTGTGTGTGTCAGCATTACCGATCCAGGGATGACACTGAAGCACAGAGACTTGACGTTTGAGGTCGGGTCGCTACAAGATGGTATCAGAGCACACGCTGAGTGTAGGACACGACCACTAAGCTAAACCATAGGTCACACTTCTCTTCTCATTTCTGACTCCTCTTCAATTTCTACTCTTTAGGATGACGGAGATGAAGAACAAGTTTGCCCAACCGGATGAAGACACACCTTTTGGACGCCACTTGAAGGAAGTCACTAGGTACTTGAACATTGGAATACCAAGCTTCACCGGGACATACAACGCTACCTTGCTAGAAGAGGAGCGCTGGATGATTCAAGTACAAGTTCCAGGAAGGACGTTCTCGCCAACTTCTAAACCCATAGAATTTTCTTTCGAGGCACCCACCTGGAGTCTAGGCAAGATCATGGCAGCCCACATTACCATGGGACACATTGGAGAAGTCTACAACAGGGAACTTAAGGACACTATCTACCAGATATGTGGGCACCGAGACGAGCAATGGGAAGTAATCAGAACCAAGAAGGATAGATCCATTGCAGCTTTCATCTAGGAGTTAAACCAGCACATTCGATGCTAGGAGAACCAGATGTGCGTGGACATGATGGACTTGAAGAAGGCGAAGACTAGGATCATCGAGCTGGAGGAAGAACTCAAGTTTACACGCGATGGATATGAGGAATAAATCAAGACACTACTAGAGAAAAATGATGACCTGGTTAAGAAGATCGGAGTATTCATGGGAGGTCCAGCACCGGGAGTAGAAGATGACGATTCCACTTGCCCGGACAACTACATCATCATCGACGACACCGATTCTGATCCAAGTGATGATGACTTCGAAGACGAAGCTGGAGCGGATATCATGGAGTCTTCCACCGATCAAAATTTCTAGAGGACCACCATATATTAGTATTATTTCCCCATGTATTTAGTAGTAGTTGAGCACTTTTTCGATAGTTCCAGACCGCTTGTATGCCCTTGCTTGATTGATTGAGTGAAATGATTGTGTTTGTCTCATGTGCATATGGGTAGTGCTTTCTCATTAGACCCCTTTTCTATTCTGATCTCTTCCATCTAAACCCATCAGATGCCTCCGGGACGTGACCCCAGTTTTGTTTTCCCACCGGAGCTCACCCAGTTGATCCAGCAGCAGAATACTTTGATGCAATTGCTAGTTCAGAACCAGGGCGACAACAACAACAACCCGCCACAAGTGGACAACCTAGCCCTCTTTCTAAGGTTACAACCGCCTGTATTTTCCAGTAGCATCGAGCCTATAGTTGCAGATGATTGGCTCTGCAGGATTGGAAGGGAGTTAACCACTGCGGGATGCACTGATGCTGAGAAGGTGCATTTTGCTGCACATCAGTTGGATGGACCAGCAACATCATGGTGGGAGAATTACACTGTCACCTACCCCATAGCCACGGTGACATGGGACCAGTTTCAGCAAGCTTTCCGCACAACCCATGTCTCAACCGGAGTTATGCAGATGAAGAAGCGGGAGTTCCGCAACTTATGCCAGGGGAACCGTACTGTGGCTCAGTATGCGGATGAGTTTAGCAAGTTATCACGCTATGCCCCTGATGATGTGGCCACAGATGCCGCGAAGCAGGAGAAGTTTATGGAAGGGCTGAATGACGAGATGAGCATGCAGTTGATGGTAGCAACCTTCAACAACTACCAGGAGTTGGTAAACAAGGGTCTTATGATTGAAGGGAAGCAGCAGCAGATTGAGAGCTGTAAGAGGAAGTACGAACAAGGGAAGTATAACTCAGGAGCTCAGCATAAGCCTCGCCTAACCCCGAACTCGGGAGTACTAGTTCATAACCATGGAGGTCACAACCATGCTGGAGGGGGATCGCATAACCACAATGGTCTAAGAATGGGAATGGGAATAGAGCTAACAACAATCAGAACCGCTCCAACCCAGCCACACCCTCCAAAAGAGATCTAAGTCAAGTTACTTGCTTTAAGTGCGGGAAGACATGGCACTATGCCAATGATTGCCCTGAAGGAAGGAATGGAAACGGAAATGGGAGCTCGGGGAAGAAGCCTAATCCATTCAACAAAGGACAAGTGAACCACGTTAACGTGGAGGAGGTTGAAGAGCAGCCGGACGCGGTAATAGGTAAGTTTTTGGTTAGTCATTTACCGCTCTTGTTCTTTTTGACACTGGTGCATCGCATTCATACATATCAAGGGGATTCATGGATAAGTTTAAACTACCAACCCAAACCCTTAGGACCCCTCTCCTAGCGAGTTCACCTGGAGCAGAATACATGGCTAGCCGATGGTGCAACCAGATATCCCTTAACCATTGGTACACATGTTTTTCCGTCCGACCTAATTATCTTGGAGTCACAAGGATTGGATGTGATATTAGGTATGGACTGGATGTCAAAGTATGGAGGAAGCATTGACTGTGCTAGTAAGTCGATTTATCTCACCACCCCGGAGGGAAAACGGATTAAGTATGTATCTAGGCATGTGCCTAGGAGGAGCCAAGTGAATGCCCTTATGGGAGTTGTTCAGGAGGAAGTGCCTGTAGTGAAGGATTACCCGGATGTTTTTCCAGAGGAGTTACCAGGCATGCCACCGGATAGAGACATTGAGTTTTTGATAGAGCTATTGCCAGGTACCGGGCCAATATCCAAGAGACCCTATCGGATGCCCGCGAATGATCTGGAGGAAATTAAGAAACAGATCAAGGAGTTATTGGAGAAAGGTACATTCGAAGAAGTTCATCACCTTGGGGAGCCCCAGTACTTTTGGTTGAGAAGAAGGATAAATCCCTAAGGATGGTTGTTGATTATCGAGCTTTGAATGAAGTGACGATTAAGAACAAGTACCCACTGCCGATGATCAACGATCTGTTTGATCAGCTGCAAGGAGCTAAAGTGTTCTCGAAGATCGATCTGCGATCAGGATACCATCAGTTGAAGATTCGAGAGAAGGATATACCAAAGACAGCGTTCACCACACGGTATGGATTATACGAGTATATGGTCATGTCGTTTGGACTGACTAATGCCCCTGCCTATTTCATGAGATGATGAACAAGGTGTTCATGGAATATTTGGACAAGTTTGTTGTGGTGTTTATAGATGATATTATGGTATACTCGAAGAATGAAGAGGAGCATAAAGAGCATTTGCGATTAGTTCTCGAGAAACTCAGGGAACACCAGTTGTATGCTAAGTTTAGCAAATGCGAATTGTGGTTGAAGGAAGTCGGATTCCTTGGACATGTTATATCAGGGGAAGGAATAGCAGTGGACCCCAGCAAGGTTCAGTCAGTCACTGAATGGTTGGCACCCACTTCAGTTAGCGAGATCCGCAGTTTCCTTGGACTCGCATGATACTACCGGAGATTCATTGAGAATTTTTCCAAGATTGTGAAGCCAATGACTGAACTATTGAAGAAGGATACTAAGTTTAAATGGACAGAAGATTGCGAGGCAAGTTTCCAGGAGTTGAAGAAACGTTTGACTACAGCCCCAGTGCTGACACTGCTAGATACATAAGGATTTCCAAGTGTATTGCGATGCCTCTCGCTTAGGACTTGGATGTGTACTTATGCAGGACGGAAGAGTTGTTTCATATGCCTCACGACAACTAAAACCTCATGAGTTGAACTATGCCACGCATGATTTGGAGCTAGCAGCCGTAGTGCATGCATTGAAGACTTGGAGACATTACCTTATTGGAAACCGTTGTGATGTGTACACGGATCATAAGAGTTTGAAGTACATTTTCACACAGAAGGAGCTGAACCTTAGACAGAGGAGATGGTTGGAGCTTATAAAGGATTACGATATGAAGCTACACTATCATCCCGGAAAGGCCAATGTCGTAGCAGACGCTTTGAGCCGAAAGAGTTATGCTAATACCCTTGAAAGTAAGGGATTGCCGAAGGAGTTAGCAGAGGATATCATGGAACTTCGGTTGGAGATTGTTCCAAGAGGTTTCGTTGCAACAATGGAGGTTCAGTCTACATTGTTGGGCAAGATTCGAGAAGTTCAGAAGGATGACAAAGAGATTGCCGAGATAAAGGAAAACATGGGCAAAGGAAAGTCCAAAGGTTTTCGTGAGGATGAGCACGATACCTTATGGTTTGAGGATCGAGTTTATGTGCCCAATAACCCATAGATCAGGAAGTTAATACTTCAGGAGGCTCACGACTCACCATACTCGATACACCCCGGAAACACAAAGATGTATTTGGATTTGAAGGAATGTTTCTGGTGGACTGGTATGAAGAAGGATATTGCCGACTACGTAGCCGTATGTGATGTATGTCAGAGAGTGAAGGCAGAGCATTAGAAGCCAGCAGGACTGTTACAGCCTATGCCGATACCCGAATGGAAGTGGGATAAACTTGGCATGGACTTTATCACCGGATTGCCCAGGACCAAAGCAGGATATGATTCAATATGGGTAGTAGTTGATCGCTTGACCAAAGTGGCTCACTTCATCCCAGTGAAAACCACTTATACGAGTGCGAAGTTGGCCAAGATATATATGTCCAGGATCGTATGTCTGCATGGAGTTCCGAGGACCATCGTATCAGATCGAGGAACACAATTTACTTCAAAGTTTTGGCATCAGTTACACCAGACCTTGGGTACAAGATTGGAGTTCAGTACAACATTTCACCCGCAGACGGACAGACAGACCGAGAGAGTCAACCAGATACTGGAGGACATGTTGAGAGCCTGTGCGCTAGATTATGGATCTAGTTGGGACGACAATTTGCCTTACGCAGAGTTCTCATACAACAATAGCTATCAAGCCAGTTTGAAGATGGCACCGTTTGAAGCTCTGTATGGACGCAGATGCAGAACGTCGTTGATGTGGGACGAGGTAGGAGACCGACATTTGTTTGGACCAGACTTAATCAAAGAGTCTGAAGAGAAGGTTAAATTGATTCGCGATAGACTGAAGATTGCTCAGTCCAGGCAGAAGAGTTACGCAGACTCGAAACGCAATGAGGTAACATATGAAATTGGAGATAGAGCATATTTGCGAGTATCACCCTTGCGAGGAGTGAAACGTTTTGGAGTTAAGGGAAAGTTAGCCCCGAGATTTGTAGGACCGTATCGTGTTTTAGAACGGATGGGAGAAGTTGCCTACAAGTTGGAATTACCAGAGGGATTATCAGGAGTTCACGATGTGTTTCATGTTTCACAGCTGAAGAAGTGTCATGCTGAGATGGCCGATATACCGTTAAGAGATACAGTACCCTTGGAGGCTATTCAGTTGGACAGTGATTTGACTTATGAGGAGAAGCCAGTTAAGATTCTTGAGTTTGCCAGCCAAGTCACGCGCAGCAAGGTTATCAAGTTTTGCAAAGTTTAGTGGAGCCACCATACCGAGGATGTAGCCACCTGGGAACGAGAGGATGATCTACTCAAAGACCACCCGCACCTATTTTCTAGCCAACCTGAATTTTGAGGGCGAGATTCATCTTAAGGGGGGTAGGTTTGTAACATCCCAAATTTTCAATTTGGAATGTTATACATAGGTCATCCATGCATATCATATTTTATTGCATTTTCGTTTTGCAATCCTCAAAATCTAAGCTTCTCAAGGACCCTCGGAGAGAGTTGGGGATTTCCCCGGTTTTCATATTTGATTTTTATCAAATAATGAATCGAGGATTTGGATTTTAATTATTTTTCCTTCCTAAAATATTTCATATTAAAATATATGAGAGGAGATAATATGACTTCTCCAAAATAATTGAAATATTGGAGGAAAAATATTAAAATCATTTATTTGATTTTATTTGATTTTATTTGGATTTTATTTGCATTAGAAAAATTGCACGTTTTCAAAATTGCATTTTAGGGCCAAGAAAATATTCATCTCGTTCTAAATATTTTATTTAGACGGTGAAAATT
Organism: Triticum aestivum; assembly: GCF_018294505.1. Taxonomy (NCBI): domain Eukaryota; kingdom Viridiplantae; phylum Streptophyta; class Magnoliopsida; order Poales; family Poaceae; genus Triticum; species Triticum aestivum. The sequence goes on along the minus strand of NC_057803.1, from coordinate 342,710,761 downwards.
TGTTTTGGCATTTTTAGGTTTTTATTTTATTTTCTAGGGTTTTATTTCTGTCGGCGTAATTATTTAAAAAAAGTTTCCCGCGCCCGACTGGGCCTAAGGCCCAGCCGAGCCAGGCCAACCCGAGCCGCCACCGCCCCTGCGCTCGTGCGCCGCCCCGCCGCCGCTCGGACCGGAGTCTGAGCCGGACTCCGCCTCCGCCGCGTTTTGCCCCCTTCCCCAAGTCGCCGCCCCGCCCCTTTATAAGCCGCCACCCCGCCGCCCCAAACCACCACCCCCACCGCAGCCACCGCCGCAGCCGCCTGCCTCGCCGCCGCCATAGCCGAGCGCCGCCGCCGCCTGCCTCGCCGCCGCCGCCGCCGCCGAGCCCCGCCGCCCGCGAGTCGTCGCCGCCGTCCAGGCCCGCCCCTCCGGAGCCCTCGCCGGAGGTACCGCGCCGGTTCCGAGCTACCGGTTTTAAAAAAAACGTTCGTTTTTTTAGAAACCCTAGATCCGTTTTTTTCAGTTCGCCGGTTTTTCTTGGTTCTTCTAGTTAGCGGACGTTCGTCCGTACATTCGTTTTAACAAATAGTTTTCGCCGGTTAGTTACAGCTAACGAATGCTCGTTCGTTAGTCTGTTCGTCAGTTTTCTTTTTGTCAGATTTATCCGTGATTTTCTCGATCGCGATTTCTGATCCGATCTTAGTTTCTGTTTATCTTTTCGCTCGTTAGTCGGAATCAGGCGATTCAAGCGCCTAGATCTTCGTCTCGAAACCCTCTTTCTGTTTAATTAACTTGAACAAGTTTTTGCTACTGTAAAATTTGACCTAGGTCCTGATTAGTAAATGGATCTTGTTTTCTTTCGCCGTTTGAGTTTCGTTGCTCCGTTTTATTTGATTCTTTTTGCTAACCGGAGTTCTTAAGTTGAACTTTCTGGTCAACCTCTTTTATTTGAGTTTTTCTTGCGCATATTTGCTTGTTGCTTATGTATGTTATTGTTTGTTTGCGATAGAACACCCGGAGTGTGAAGCATGCTACTACGAGTCCCTAGGTTTTGCGGATTGTCAGCAAGGCAAGTAACACATTGATCATACTCTTTTGATACCCAGTTTTTATGCATTAGTTCCAATCCTCGAACATTGCATGATTAGGGTGTCATTAACTTGTGGGTTGGGAAGTAGTTATTGTGTTAGAACCTATTACCCTGTTACTATCAAACCCTTGGGAGTTACTTCTACGCGTTGCTTATATTGCTATGCTATGCTATGCTCGTAGACGTGGTTCGGGTTTGAGTGAAATCCATGACAGATGTGAGATTGTTAATTAATGGTTCAACTTAAGGTGGCAACTTAAATAAACATCTGGGTGGATTGAGGCACCTGGGGAACCCAGTGTTGTCTGTTTTTTTTGGAAATCCCGGGGAACCCGTGTGATCTTCCTATGGACCGCCACCCAGGCTCAAAGGGAACTGAGATGATTCATGCTAGAAACTTCCGTGTGCAGCCACAAGCTATTATGGGCTCTAGCATAGTTAAGTAAGTTACGTGAAGCTCTTGAAGAGGTAGATCAGCAGGTAGTGGGTTTTGTAGGTTTGGTATGGTCTACCCGGAGTAGAGAGTTAATGTTTCTGAAAGACTGTGTCTCGGTCATCCGTTTCTCAAACACCTTGTAGTGCGAGAAATCCAATGGAGGCGATCGAGTCTTGTGGGGAAAAGTGTGCAAACCTCTGCAGAGTGTACAATCTAATCATGGTTAGCCGTGTCCCCGGTTATGGACAATCTTGAGTATCTAGTACTTGGGTTATCACATGTATCTCATCACTTTTAATTAAATTTGTTGGGTTGTTAATCACTTTAATTGGGATTGAGTTGGGGTTACCTTCTCAATGTTTCAACCACCATGATAGTTAAATTAAAATCTATTCCTTTGTTGTAGGAAAAAATTGGCTTTTCGCAAAAACTATAACCCTAGAGCTTTCCACCAGCCAAATATGCATGTAGTATTAGCATTATTCTGTTCATGCTCTACTGTGTTATATTGCCAGCATATTCCATGTGCTGACCCGTTTTCAGGCTGCAACGTATTATGTTGCAGACTTTTCAGACGAGGAGTAAGGTTCGTTAGGTCATTGTGGTGCAGCTCAGTTATGCCGTTGGAGTTGATGGACTCACTTTATCTTCCAAGCCTTCCGCTGTTATCGCATTAGATGGCCTTAAGCCATATTATTGTAGTAAGTTCTCTCTTGAGACATTCGATTTAATAAGTGTGTGATTGCTACTCTATTATAAATCCTCCGAGTAGTGTGTGTCAGCATTACCGATCCAGGGATGACACTGAAGCATAGAGACTTGACCATTTGAGGTCGGGTCGCTACACCAATCCATCCAGGGGGGAACGAGTATGCTTCGTCCCTTATCTGCTAAGAGGCATCGGATTTCCAATTCATCCATTCCTCCGAAGGCTTCTGGAGTATTATGGCCTCCAACTGCACAACCTTACTCCTGCCTCCCTCGTGCATATCGTGGGTTATGTCGCCTTTGTGAGATATTCCTGGGTTGTGAGGCCCATTTTGAATTGTGGAGAAAACTATTTTGTCTTGTCCCGCGCAACCACGAGGGGTCAATATTTGAAGTGGGCGGAGCCAAAATATCGCGCATCACCGAGACCGGATACCTGTCCGGCACACCAAAGAAGGCACCAGAAGAGTGGACCTCCGAATGGTTCTATATTGAGCACGTTGCACTTCCGGACCCGGTTCAGAAGGGGCTTATCGAATTCACAAGAGCTCCTTTGAAGAAACGCCACAGCTGGTGCCCTCGGAACCTCGAGGAGGAAGATAGTGCGGAAATTCGTCAACTCATGAGCAAGATAAGGTCACTCGCTCAGTCCGGATTATCAATAGTTGAAGTAATGGCGACTTCCATAGTACAGGGGGTTTAACCAGTCCAGTACATAAGTCTCCCCATGTGGCACTACAACGGGGAAGATGACGCCTCCCGCTGCGGCCGGAAGGGTCCGAACACCCCCGCCGCTCTGGCCAAAATATTGGCCGAACTGTTCAAAGGGGAGGAAGAGGAATTTCTAGTATCAAGCGCAGAGATGGTTTTTCCATGTACAGTCCACCTAGCTGGGTAAGTACCAACTCCTCTGCTCTACTCACTCCACTCCATGAGCTACTTTCAATGAGTATTAACCCATCCATTTATAACAGCACTGGCGAAAGATTTCTGAAGGGTTTCACAGCCCCGCCCCACAGCCCGAGGGCCACAATCGGGACCTTGATCCCGGATTCGAGGAGGATCCGGATATAATTGTGGTGCTCGAGGACGGGGTGTTTTACCAGGAGAACTATGATGGCACAAAGGTGGCTATCACCGTCGATTATCCTGGCCTTCTCCCTGCTTCACACATAAGTAATCAGGAGACATCTTATCCGAAAGAGTTCTCTCATTCTGCCTCACCCACCGGACTGTCCCATGCTCAAAAGGGGGAGGTGTTCGGCGCGCCATGCTGCCCCAGGGGCATCTCCAAAGAGAGCGGCCCCCACGCCAAGAAAGCCTTCAAAGAGGAAGGCAAACAAAGATACGACCGAGCCTTCATCAAAGAGGTATGAATTTGCACATATGCACCTTGGCAGTCACATTCAACTGTGACCTTTCTGTTTATCCTCTATCAGGAAAAAGGTGTGTCGGACTATATCCGGGGGTCCGGGCGGTCATACTTCCCACAGCCAGGATCCAGATCCTGCCGTAAAGATGGGGGCTGATATGGGGGTAACGCCGGACTATCCTCCAGCCGAGGATTCGGGTGATGTATCCGTCACTAACTCGGAAGTGGAGAGTGCCATGAATCATCAGCGTCGAAGGGCCGTTTTACAAGACCCCGACTTTTCCGAAGAGGCTTTTAACGCCTTCAGCTCGGCTGATGCATACATAAGAGCTGCTCGAGATGGGCTTAACAGAGCCACAAAGCAACATTTAAAAGATGTGTGGGTAAGTTTACTTTGTCCTAATATGATAACCATATGCCAGTAGCCCCCGAGACTTGAAGCAGTTGGTACAACTGATTTAAGTATCATTGCATAACCAGGTTCTTACGGAGTACGGAGAAGAATGACCTGCTAGCCCAGGAGCTAGAAAAGTGTCAGACACAGCTAATTGTTGCCCATGCCGAACTAGAGAAATCCAAGAAGGCGTCTCCTGGTAATGTTTCCCTCCATCGAGATAACATAATGGTATACCAATAATGCTAGCACGGTTGCTGGCCTCTTATTAGGATCACTAGGTCAACTACAAGAACAACTGAAAGCTGCCCAAGGCGGAGAATGAGAAGCCAAGAAACTGCTAGACGCGGGCGAGCGTGTGCTCACAAAAGTCGTGCTGGAGAAGAACAAGCTCCAGGATTCGAATACCCGATTGGGCGAGGATCTGAAAGATGTACGGGCCCAGCTAGCTGACTCCGTAAAGGAGAATAAATGGCTGCGAGGCAGCATATTCGGTATGTGGTCGAACTTACCTTCGAATAACTCGGAGGTGGAGGAGACTGATAGGGTTATGTCTGCTTGTATGCTAACCAGTCGTCCCGAAGAGGAGATGTCCGGATTCTCGGGCGACCTACTACAAGAGCTGTCGCTAGTGCACGAGAAGGCTCGACAGGTCATGCGAAGTGTTGCCAAGGCCTTATGGTCATCCGCCTCCCCTCCAGGAAAGATGGAGGAGCTTATACAACTATTCAAGGGGGCATGGGGGCGCTTGCGATTGTGGAAAATATCGGCTTGCCGGGAAGGTGCACGAGAAGCATGGGCCATGGTGAAAACACGATATACCACACTTAATCCGAATCATATGGCTCGGGTTAGAACTCTAGGGTCAGATGGAAAAGAAGTTCTAGTTAATTTGGTATATGGCCAAGTAGAAATAGCCGCCAAGTATTCCCAGCAGGATTGTAAGCTAGACAGCCTGCTGGACGGTATAGAGGAGGAAATTTTTGAGTCCAAATGACTATGTACCTTTCTTGACGTATGTAACTCTAGTTGAATTGTATAACAATTGTCATGGCAGACCTTTTCGCTTCGACCTCTGGACCCGAAGGTGCAGAGTGTTTCCAAATACCTGAGCGGTAAAATAGACCGGGGTATGCGTGGAAACCAGGCGTAGGGGTCATAGTTTCTTGAACAAACAAGTTCTATCCGGCTAGTTACGTTATATTACATTATGTAAGAAACATCTTCCAGAGAGAATAGTTTCGTTAAGGGTTCCTTTCCCTGGGTGTGCATGCGTTTCATGTGCATGTCTGAACTGTGATTTGGAAAAATCGCAGTATAAGTAACTTCTGGGGTTCACGATGGAGTGAATGCAAAAACATCTTTAATTCACCGACCGAATATTCCCTTAAGAACGCTAGCTTTCGGCTTCACCCAGTCTGAGGTACACGTCCGGATGACCCGGCAGTAACAATCGCAAAGGTGCTCCCTTTATGCCCTAGCCAAATTAACGGGAATGTAGGTCATAAGCACAGGAGCCAGGCAACCCATCTTGGCCAAAACATAAGTCATATCAATGCATATAATGGCGAAGAAAAGGTACATGTGGGAAAAGGCTCATATGTGATGAGCTTAATGCTCGCAAGATAATAATAGCAAGCTTCTGTCCAAGAAGACCCCAGGTATAATGGACATACATATTTGAAGATGTATGTGTCAGGGGTGCATGGTCTAGCCGCACGAAAACTGTAAAGCTAAAGAGAAAAAACTAAAAGAGAGAAAAAATAATGGAAACAACAGGAGGAAGGAGGTTCGACGCTACGCATAAAATCATCGGAGTCTGGCCGCGTTCCAAGGGTTCGGCTCTAGGCGATTGTCTGACGCATCACGCAGGCGGTACGCTCCTCCGGTGAGAACTTCGTCAATGATGAAGGGGCCCTCCCACTTGGGCTTGAGTTTGTCCTTTTTATTTTTCGGCAGGCGTAGAACGAGTTCACCAACATTATAAGTCTTGGCACGCACTTCTCTGCTTTGATACCTGTGAGCCTGTTGTTGATAAAATGCGGAACAGGCTTTTGCGACATCGCGCTCCTCCTCCAGGGCATCTAAGTTGTCCTGTCGATCAAGCTCGGCCTCTCTCTCTCTCTTCGTACATGCTTACTCAAGGTGAGTCGTGAATAATGTCGTAGGGTAACACTGCCTCTGCGCCATACACCATGAAGAAAGGTGTATATCCGGTAGTACGATTGGGCGTGGTCCGCAGCCCCCAGAGTACGGAGTCGAGTTCCTCAACCCAGTGCTTGTCTGATTCTTTCAAAGACCGCACTAGTCTAGGCTTGATGCCGCTCATAATAAGACCATTGGCTCGTTCGACTTGACCGTTTGTTTGTGGATGATAGACAGAGGCGTAATCGAGTTTGATGCCCAGATTAGCGCACCAAGGTTTCACCTCATCGGCTGTGAAATTGGAGCCGTTATCGGTGATGATGCTGTATAGAACACCATAACGGTGTACAACACCAGATATAAATTCTATCACCGGCCTGGACTCGGCCATTTTAACTGGTTTGGCCTCTATCCACTTGGTGAATTTATCCACCATGACCAGCAGCTACTTTTTCTTATGGCTTCCTCCTTTAAGGGGTCGACCATATCGAGCCCCCAGACCGCGAAAGGCCAGGTGATGGGGATTTTCTGTAAGGCGGTGCGCGGCATATGGCTTTGGTTGGCGAAGAGTTGGCATCCGATGCAACGTTGGACAAGGTCATGTGCATCTACTCGGGCCATCGGCCAATAAAAACATGTACGAAAGGCCTTGCTAACAAGGGCCCGAGCTGCGGCGTGGTGCCCGCTGAGACTGGCATGAATTTCAACAAAGAGCTGCCGCCCCTCTTCCTCGGAGATACATCTTTGAAGGACTCCGGTAGAGCTTTTCTTGTAGAGTTCTCCTTCATGAACCTTGTAGGCCTTCGAACGTCGAACAATGTGGCAGGCCTCGGTCTGATCCTCGGGGAGTTCCTTCCTATTGAGGTAGGCCAAGAAGGGTTCGGTCCATGGGGCGATGATTGCCATAATGAGATGGGATGATGGTGTTATTTCGGTGGTTGAGGCCCTGATGATATCCGTTTGTCCAAAATCTGGGGTTGTGTTTGGATCCGGACTGGTGCTGCCGCTTTCCCATTGCCACACCGCGGATGGCCTAAAAATCTTTTCCAGAAAGATGTTGGGTGGGACGAGGTCGCGCTTGGCGCCGATGCGAGCAAGGACGCCCGCCGCTTGATTACTTTCTCGGGCCACGTGATGAAACTCGAGCCCCTCAAACCGGGCCGACATTTTTAGGACGGCATTGCGATATGCCGCCATATTTGGATCTTTGGCATCAAAGTCTCCATTTATTTGAGATATTTCGAGGTTTCAGTCCCCGCGCACTTACAGGCGTTGTATGCCCATGGAGACGGCCATCCGAAGACCATGCAACAAGGCCTCATATTCGGCTGCATTGTGGAGTCCGTATATAATATTTGTAGTATGTATTGCTACCTCTTGAGCACTGCGTTGGTTTTCCCCGAAGAGGAAGGGATGATGCAGCAAAGTAGCGTAAGTATTTCCCTCAGTTTTTGAGAACCAAGGTATCAATGCAGTAGGAGGATACGCGCGAGTCCCTCGTACCTGCACAAAACAAATAAATCCTCGCAAACAACGCGAATAGGGGTTGTCAATCCCTACATGGCCACTTACGAGAGTGAGATCTGATAGATATGATAAGATAATATTTTTAGTATTTTTGTGATAAAGATGCAAAGTAAAAAGCAAAGGAAATAACTAAGTAGTAGGAGATTAATATGATAAAGATAGACCCGGGGGCCATAGGTTTCACTACTGGCTTCTCTTGAGAGCATAAGTATTCTACGGTGGGTGAACAAATTACCGTTGAGCAATTGACAGAATTGAGCATAGTTATGAGAATATCTAGGTATGATCATGTATATAGGCATCACGTCCGAGACAAGTAGACCGACTCCTGCCTGCATCTACTACTATTACTCCACTCATCGACCGCTATCCAGCATGCATCTAGAGTATTAAGTTAAAAACAAAGTAACGCCTTAAGAAAGATGACATGATGTAGAGGGATAAACTCATGCAATATGATGAAAACCCCATCTTGTTATCCTCGATAGCAACAATACAATATGTGCCTTGCTGCCCCTACTGTCACTGGGAAAGGACACCGCAAGATTGAACGCAAAGCTAAACACTTCTCCCATTGCAAGAAAGATCAATCTAGTAGGCCAAACCAAACTGATAATTCGAAGAGACTTGCAAAGATAACCAATCATACATAAAAGAATTCAGAGAAGATTCAAATATTGTTCATAGATAGACTTGATCATAAACCCACAATTCATCAGTCTCAACAAACACACCGCAAAAAGAAGATTACATCGAATAGTTCTCCACAAGAGAGGGGGAGAACATTGTATTGAGATCCAAAAAGAGAGAAGAAGCCATCTAGCTAATAACTATGGACCCGTAGGTCTGAGGTAAACTACTCACACTTCATTGGAGGGGCTATGGTGTTGATGTAGAAGCCCTCCGTGATCGATGCCCCGTCCAGCGGAGCACCAGAACAGGCCTCAAGATGGGATCTCGTGGGTACAGAAAGTTGCGGTGGTGGAATTACGTTTTTGGCTCCGTATCTGATCGTTTGGGGGGGTACGTAGGTATATATAGGAGGAAGGAGTACGTCGGTGTTGCAACACGGGGCCCACGAGGGTGGAGGGCGCGCCTGGGGGGGGGGGTAGGTGCGCCCCCTACCTTGTGGCCTCCTATTTTGTGTCTTGACGTAGGGTCCAAGTCTCCCAGGTCTTGTTCGTTGAGAAAATCACGTTCCCGAAGGTTTCATTCTGTTTGGACTCCGTTTGATATTCCTTTTCTTCGAAACCCTAAAACAGGCAAAGAACAGCAATTCTGGGCTGGGCCTCCGGTTAATAGGTTAGTCCCAAAAATAATATAAAAGTGGATAATAAAGCCCAATAATGTCCAAAACAGTAGATAATATAGCATGGAGCAATCAAAAATTATAGATACGTTGTAGACGTATCAAGCATCCCCAAGCTTAATTCCTGCTCGTCCTCGAGTAGGTAAATGATAAAAACAGAATTTTTGATGCGGAGTGCTACTTGGCATAATTTTAATGTAATTCCTCTTAATTGTGGTATGAATATTCAGATCCGAAAGATTCAAGACAAAAGTTCATATTGACGTAGAAATAATAATACTTCAAGCATACTAACTAAGCAATTATGTCTTCTGAAAATAACATGGCCAAAGAAAGTTCATCCCTACAAAATCATATAGTTTAGTCATGTTTCATTTCCGTCACACAAGAATGCTCTCATCATGCACAACCCCGATGACAAGCCAAGCAATTGTTTCATACTTTAGTAATCTCAAACCTATAAACTTTCACGCAATATATGAGCGCGAGCCATGGACATAGCACTACAGGTGGAATAGAATATAATGAGGGGGGTTATGTGGAGAAGACAAAAAGGAGAAAGTATCACATCAACGAGGCTAATCAATGGGCTATTGAGATGCCCACCGATTGATGTTAATCCAAGGAGTAGGGATTGTCATGCAACAGATGCACTAGAGCTATAAATGTATGAAAGCTCAACAAAAGAAACTAAGTGGGTGTGCATCCAACTTGCTTGCTCACGAAGACCTAGGGCACTTGAGGAGGCCCATTGTTGGAATATACAAGCCAAGTTCTATAATGAAAATTCCCACTAGTATATGAAAATGACAAAACAAGAGACTCTCTATCATGAAGATTACGGTGCTACTTTAAAGCACAAGTGTGGCAAAGGATAGTAACATTGTCCCTTCTCTCTTTTTCTCTCTTTTTTTGGGCCTTCCCTTTTTTATGGCCTTTCTCTTTTTTTTATAATTCCTCACTTGGTACAATGTTCTAAAAAAATGATGATCATCACACTTCTATTTATTTACAACTCAATGATTACAACTTGATACTAGAACAAAAGATGACTCTATATGAATGCCTCCAGCGGTGTATCGGGATATGCAATGGACCAAGTGTGACATGTATGAAAGAATTATGAACAGTGGCTTTGCCACAAATACTATGTCAACTACATGATCATGCTAAGCAGTATGACAATGATGAATGTGTCATGATAAACGGAATGGTGGAAAGTTGCATGCCAATATATCTCGGAATGTCTATGGAAATGCCATAATAGGTAGGTATGGTGGCTGTTTTGAGGAAGATATAAGGAGGTTTATGTGTGAAAGAGCGTATCATATCACGGGGTTTGGATGCACCGGCGAAGTTTGCGCCAACTCTCAATGTGAGAAAGGGCAATGCACGGTATCGAAGAGGCTAGCAAGGATGGAAGGGTGAGAGTGCGTATAATCCATGGACTCAACATTAGTCATAAAGAACTCACATACTTATTGCAAAAATCTACAAGTCATCAAAAACCTCGGCACTACTCACATGCTCCTAGGGGGATAGATTGGTAGGAAAAGACCATCGCTCGTCCCCGACCGCCACTCATAAGGAGGACAATCAAATAACACCTCATGTTTCAAATTTGTTACATAACGTTTACCATACGTGCATGCTACGGGACTTGCAAACTTCAACACAAGCATTTCTCAATTTCACAACTACTCAACTAGCACGACTTTGATATTATTACCTCCATATCTCAAAACAATCATCAAGCATCAAACTTCTCTTAGTATTCAAAACACTCATAAGAAAATTTTACTAATCTTGAATACCTAGCATATTAGGATTTTAAGCAAATTACCATGATATTTAAGACTCTCAAAATAATCTAAGTGAAGCATGAGAGATTAATATTTTCTATAAAATAAATCCACCATCGTGCTCTAAAAGATATAAGTGAAGTACTACAGCAAAACTATATAACTCAAAAGATATAAGCGAAGCACATAGAGTATTCTAACAAATTCCAAATCGTGTATGGCTCTCTCAAAAGGTGTGTACAGCAAGGATAATTGTGGTAAACTAAAAAGGAAATACTCAAATCATACAAGACGCTCCAAGCAAAACACATATCATGTGGCGAATAAAAATATAGCTCCAAGTAAAGTTACCGGTAGAAGTAGACGAAAGAGGGGATGCCTTCCGGGGCATCCCCAAGCTTTGGCTTTTATGTGTCCTTAGATTATATTGGGGGTGCCATGGGCATCCCCAAGATTAGGCTCTTGCCACTCCTTGTTCCATAATCCATCAAATCTTTACCCAAAACTTGAAAACTTCACAACACAAAACTCAAAGTAGAAAATCTCGTGAGCTCCGTTAGCGAAAGAAAACAAAAGACCACTTCAAGGTACTGTAATGAACTCATTATTTATTTATATTGGTGTTATACCTACTGTATTACAACTTCTCTATGGTTTTATAAACTATTTTACTAGCCATAGATTCATCAAAATAAGCAAACAACACACGAAAAACAGAATCTTTCAAAAACAGAACAGTCTGTAGTAATATGTAGCTAGCGCAAGATCTGGAACCCCAAAAATTCTAAAATAAATTTCTGGACGTGAGTAATTTATCTATTAATCATCTTAAAAAATAATTAACTAAATATCACTTTCCAAATAAAAATGTCAGCAGTTCTTGCGAGCGCTAAATTTTCTGTTTTTTACAGCAAGTTTAACATCCCCAAGTCTTCCCAACGGTTCTACTTGGCACAAACACTAATTAAACACAAAAAACACAAACAAAACAAAGGCTATATAAATTATTTATTACTAAACAGGAACAAAAAGCAACGAATAAAAATAAAATTGGGTTGCCTCCCAACAAGCGCTATCGTTTAACGGCCCTAGCTAGGCATAACAAGCAAGGATAGATCTAGGTATTGCCATATTTGGTAGGCAATTCTTCAATGAGGCATCTACCATCTTTAGGAATTTCTTCCTTTTTATTGATTATCAAATTTTTAGGCACAATATCGAAAAAATCATTTGTAATAAATGGTTCCTTAATGATAGCAAAAAGATTGGGATGAACACTTATAGATTTAAGATCCGTGGTTTCCTTACTAGAGGTTTCACCCTTATTCTTAGGAACATACATAAGCTTGGCAATTTTAGCGGGAGGACTTGGAGTGTTCTTTATAGAAGAAAAAGCGGTTCCCAAGTTGGTAATAATATCCTCAAGTTTATCAATTCTAGTGGAATCGTGATTTATTTTCTCATTAACTATGGGTTCCTTCTCTTTAATATATTTCAAAGTGACTCCTACTTTAGATCCATATTGAGAGATTCGGTTGTGAATCTTTTTATCCAAATGTTCAATTAACTCTACGGTGGCAACCTTATTTTCAATAATTTCAAGCCTTTGCATTACATGCTCCAAAGTTAATACAGTTCCATTAAACAAAAGAGGGGGTGAGCCAAACAAATCTATCATAGCATTATAAGAATCAAAAGTATGTCTACCCAAGAAGTTCCCTCTGACAATAGTATCAAGGATATATCTGTGCCAGGGAGTTATGCCTACATAAAAATTGCAAAGAAGAACGGAAGTAGATTGCTTCCTGGAAGATCTATTTTGAGCATTGCAAATTCTATACCAAGCATCTTTTAGATTTTCTCCCTCCCTTTGCTTAAAATTTAGAATTTCACTCTCGGGAGACAACGGAGAGGAAAAGGGACTAGCCATAACGACAAGAAAACAAACTAACACACAAGCAAACAAAAAGCAAGCGTGCAAAAAGAGGCAAATAGAAAGAGAGGGAGGATAGAGAGAGAGGGCGAATAAAACGGCAAGGGTGAAGTGGGGGAGAGGAAAACGAGAGGCAAATGGCAAATAATGTAATGCGGGAGATAAGGGTATGTGATGGGTACTTGGTATGTTGACTTTTGCATAGACCTCCCCGGCAACGGTGCCAGAAATCCTTCTTGCTACCTCTTGAGCATTGCGTAGGTTTTCCCCGAAGAGGAAGGGATGATGCAGCAAAGTAGCGTAAGTATTTCCCTCAGTTTTTGAGAACCAAGGTATCAATCTAGTAGGAGGCTACGCATGAGTCCCTCGTACCTGCACAAAACAAATAAATCCTCGCAACCAACGCGAATAGGGGTTGTCAATCCCTACACGGCCACTTACGAGAGTGAGATCTGATAGATATGATAAGATAATATTTTTGGTATTTTTGTGATAAAGATGCAAAGTAAAAAGAAAAGGAAATAACCAAGTAGTAGGAGATTAATATGATAAAGATAGACCCCGGGGCCATAGGTTTCACTAGTGGCTTCTCTCGAGAGCATAATTATTCTACGGTGGGTGAAGAAATTACTGTTGAGCAATTGACAGAATTGAGCATAGTTATGAGAATATCTAGGTATGATCATGTATATAGGCATCACGTCCGAGACAAGTAGACCGACTGCTTCCTGCATCTACTACTATTACTCCACTTATCGACCGCTATCCAGCATGCATCTAGAGTATTAAGATAAAAACAGAGTAACGCCTTAAGCAAGAAGACATGATGTAGAGGGATAAACTCATGCAATATGATGAAAACCCCATCTTGTTATCCTCGATGGAAACAATAGAATACGTGCCTTGCTACCACTACTATCACTGGGAAAGGACACCGCAAGATTGAACCCAAAGCTAAGCACTTCTCCCATTGCAAGAAAGATCAATCTAGTAGGCCAAACCAAACTGATAATTCGAAGAGACTTGCAAAGATAACCAATCATACATAAAAGAATTCAAAGAAGATTCAAATATTGTTCATATATAGACTTGATCATAAACCCACAATTCATTGGTCTCAACAAACACACCGCAAAAAGAAGCTTACATCGAATAGTTCTCCACAAGAGAGGGGGAGAACATTGTATTGAGATCCAAAAAGAGAGAAGAAGCCATCTAGCTAATAACTATGGACCCATAGGTCTGAGGTAAACTACTCACACTTCATCGGAGGGGCTATGGTGTTGATGTAGAAGCCCTCCGCGATCGATGCCCCCTCCGGCGGAGCTCCGGAACATGCCCCAAGATGGGATCTCGTGGATACAGAAAGTTGCAAAGGTTGAATTATGTTTTTGGCTCCGTATCTAATCGTTTGGGGGTACGTAGGTATATATAGGAGGAAGGAGCATGTCGGTGGAGCAACAGGGGCCCACAAGGGTGGAGGGCGCGCCTAGGGGGGTAGGCGCGCCCCTACCTCGTGGCCTCCTCTTCTGTGTCTTGACGTAGGGTCCAAGTCTCCCGGGTCTTGTTCGTTGAGAAAATCACGTTCCCGAAGGTTTCATTCTGTTTGGACTCCGTTTGATATTCCTTTTCTTCGAAACCCTAAAACAGGCAAAAAACAACAATTCTGGGCTGGGCCTCCGGTTAATAGGTTAGTCCCAAAAATAATATAAAAGTGGATAATAAAGCCCAATAATGAGTAGATAATATAGCATGGAGCAATCAAAAATTATAGATATGTTGGAGACGTATCACGTATTGGATGACGTCTCCAGTGGGGGACGTCAAAATGACACCCGCTCCTAGCCCTGCTAGCATTTTGGAGCCATCAAAATACATAACCCAGTTGGAATATGTGCCGTACTCTTTAGGGAGTTTGGCCTCGGTCCATTCGGCAACGAAATCAGCCAGTACTTGAGATTTAATGGCTCGCCGCGGTTTATATGTTATGTCAAATGGAAGGAGCTCAATGGCCCATTTGGCAATCTGGCCCGTGGCATCACGGTTGTTTATTATGTCATGGAGTGGTACTTCAGAGGCCACCGTGATGAACACTCCTGGAAGTAGTGTCATAGCTTTCGGGATGCCATGAAGACCGCGTATGCTATCTTTTGATAATGAGGGTACCGGGATTAGCATGGTGTGAGGACAGTGGATACGTAGTATACCGGCTTCTGAAGCGGAAATTTGTGTTCGTCCTGCTCTCCCTCAACGACGAACACGACGCTCACCACCTGGTGTGTTCCCGATATGTATAATAACATAGGTTTGCTGACATTAGGCACGACCAGGATTGGGTTGCTTGCTAGAAGTGTTTTTATTTCTTCCAGTCCGGCCATTGCCGCATTCGTCCACTCAAAGTGATCGGTGCACTGCAAAAGCCGATAGAGTGGCAATGCCTTCTCTTCCAATCTGGAGATAAAGCGGCTTAAAGCTGCCACGCAACCGGTGAGCTTTGGGACTTGTTTAAGGTCCGTTGGCATAACCAATTGTGACAAAGCTCGTATTTTGGCTGGATTTGCTTCAATTCCTCTATTGGAAATGATGAAGCCTAGCAGTTTCCCCGCGGAGACGCGGAAAACGCACTTTTTCGGATTGAGCTTGATGTCATATGCACGGAGGTTGTCGAATGTGAGACGTAAATCGTCTATGAGTGTTTCAATGTACCTAGTTTTGATGACGACATAATCCACATATGCTTCGACTGTCTTGCCGAGCTGTTTCTCCGGGCATGTTTGAATCATGCGTTGGTAGGTGGCGCCGGCATTTTTGAGTCCGAAGGGCATGGTGTTGAAGCAGAATGGCCCATATGGGGTAATGAATGTTGTTGCGGCTTGATCGGACTCCTTCATTTTAATTCGATGGTATCCGGAATATGCGTCGAGGGAGCACAATGAGTCGTCTCCTGCAGTAGCATCAATGATCTGGTCGATGCAGGGGAGGGGGAAGGGATCCTTGGGGCAAGACTTATTGAGGTCTTTGAAATCGACGCACAGGCGCCAGGATTTGTCTTTCTTTAGCACCATCACCAGATTTGCCAGCCAGTCCGGGTGTTTTATTTATCTAATGAATCCGGCCTCGATTAGTTTGGCTAGCCGTCTCCGATCCACCACTCCAAGCCAGCTGCCTCGGACGCCACCACTCCTCTCGCTTCGTCTCTTCCTCATCTCCCCCAAATCCGCCACCCTTCCCACAGTCGCCTAGGGAAAATTTCTAGTGCTATGGGAGCACCTAAGTTTAGGTGCTCGAGGAGTTCCCCAAGCGTTGATTTCAGATCCAATGGTCATCTATGGATGTGCTGGAGCTGGACCAAATAACTGGACTTCTGAGGGTTTTTTTAGCAAATATGTGTCAGGTCGCACTGTGGCCTTTAGATCTCTGATCCAATGGTTGAAAAGCTACTGGAGCACCTAAACTTAGGTGCTCCCGTAGCACTGGATACTTGCCTCCCTTGTCCAAATCCCTAACCCTTCTCCTTACCCTCACTAATCGATCTGCAACCGTCACCTTACAATCTCCAATCGGCAATGGATATCACTCCTTCACTAGCGCAACTCCTTATTCAGGTGGTTGCAGGCGATGCCGAGAAGCTCTCCTGTCCGCATGAGATATGCTCCTGGTTCCCTGACCTTGTGATGCTCTACGAGGAGGTGGTCGGCATCGCCGATTGTCTCATTAACGATGAGAAGGCCCGCATGTGCTCGAACCGCTCTTCTCCGGTGGAGTACCTCTACTGGGTGATGATGGAGGCGGAGAGCGACGATCCGGTGCGGAGGTACTGCTGGAGGGCATGCAAATCAAGCCTTGTCGATGGCGCGACTCATGGCGCTGGGCAGGGCACGAGCACAGGCGCAGATCATGCAGCTGACCAGGGCGTCCACGACATGGGAGAGGGCGACCAGGGCCACGATGAGGGCAGTCATGTCGATGCAGCTCGGACGCACTGCCTGGTGCCTCATCAGCCAACCTGCGTAGGAGGAGGATGCATGCAAGGGAAAAGGAGGTGACCCTGCAGCGTTGCTCTCCCCGCTTCCCCCTGCGCTCTCCGAGGATTGCACGCTCCGCCAACACGCCGTAGAGGTAAAACCTATCTCAATTTTATTGTAGTTCGGTAGAAAATTTGTATTAGGGTTTAGTAAGCATGAATGAGTTTGAATTATTTTGTAGTTAGCTAAGTAAAATATTAGTTTGAATTATATTGTAGCTAGCCAGAAAAATATTGGTTTGAATTATATTGTAGCTAGCTAGGTAAAATATTAGTTTGAATTATATTGTGTTAGTACGCACTTTTAGAAAAAAATGTTTGAATTATATTGGGTTAGTATACACATTTAGAAAATATATTAGTTAAAATTATATTATGTTAGCACGCACATTTAGATTAAAAATTAGTTAAAATTATATTCGGTTAGTACACATTTAGAAAGGAAAAACAGTTAGAATTATATTGTGTTAGTACACACATTTAGATTAAAAATTAGTTAAAATTATATTGTGTTATTGCACACATTCAGAAAAAATAGTTAAAATTATATTCTATTTATTACACACATTTAGAAAAAATTAGTTAAAATTATATTGTGTTATTACACACATTTAGAAAGAAAAATAATAGTTAAAATTATATTTCTGTTATTGCACACATATAGAAAAATTAATTAAAATTATGTTGTGTTAGTACACACATTTAGGAAAAATTAGCTAAAATTATATTATGTTATTACACACATTTAGAAAAAATAATTAAAAATATATTATTTTTATTACACACATTTAGAAAATTAGTTTGAACTATAAAATGTTATTTTCTTTAACATGCATTATTTTACGGATGGATGGAAGAAGCGATGATGCAAGTTGATGTAGTAAGTAGTACTAAGTGATGATGCTAGTTTTTTTAGGGAAAGTGATGATGCTAGTTGATCTAGGACATAGCAGTAAGAGATGGTGGAATTTGAGCTAGGAAGTACTAGTAAGAGATGATGGAATTTGGTGAGATGATGGAATTTGAGGTTGTAGTTTGAACTGGGATGCAACTTTGAACTATGAAGTAAGTTGTATCTTATGCACTTGATTATGGATTTACCCTTGTGTGACAATTTGCCATGCTAAAATGCACTTGTTGAACCCTCTAGTTAGCCAAAAGAATGTACTAAACTCATGTTTATGCATTGCATTTAAACATCCAGAGTGCTAATGATTAGTCCACATATTGAAAACAGTACATAATCAAGTCTTAGGATTTCTACAAGGCGAACGAAACAAAATAGAAAACATAAACCCAAACCCTAACAAACTACTCATCGTCGCTCCCTCTGCCACAAAAGGTCAAAGACACCATCGTCGTCGTCTTCTGCGCCGCCGTCCGTGCCATCGTCATTGTCGTCGCTACCACGGAAGTAGTTGAAGAAATCATCCGCATTTGCTGTCGAGTTCACCAGCGCCTCCACCGAGTCCTCAATGCCTTCTTGTACCCTGACACATCCGCCGGGTCGGCAGGGTCCACGAACACCGATGGTGAAACCTAGCTGGGCGCAACGGCGGAGTCGCGGATCACATAGATGAACCCCAGTGAGTCCTTGGGGGTTGCCCGCCTCCTTTAGCGCAGCCAGTTCCGGTGGGAGCTGGGCATGAGCAGGGGGTTGCAACCGTGGGGCGGTGGCCGATTGGGGCGACGGCTACACGCGCACAGCGACCGCCGCCTGCACCCTGCGCCGACTGGACGGGCGAGGTAGCGGGTGGTGAGGGGAGCACCAGGGGTGGGGGGGTGCTTCGCCGCAACGGTAGACACGGAGGACAGCGTAGAAATTGCGCCCTGCCCAGAATCGGCGGCGTTCTAGCATGTTACAATGGCCACCGGGGTGGGTGTGCAATTCCTTGAGAGTGGTGGCGGAGCTAGGTGAGGCGAATCCTGGGAAAATATCAGGTGCTACCAACACTTAGGTGATACCATGATACGAGCTTGTGGGAGTCGTTGGATCTCAGATCCGACGGCTCCCCAGAGTTTTTGAGCATTTTGCAAAAAAAAGTCATTCGAGAGTCTCAAAATTTCGCGTAGGTACAATAGACTTCCGGGAGCCGTCGGATCTGAGATCCAATGGACCAGAAGCCCGTATCGTAGTATCACCTAAGTGTTGGTAGCACCTGATATTTTCCCGGCGTACCCTTGGTAGTGACATGCCTCCTTGTCGTTATGCGCAATGACGGCGGCACCAGCATGCCACACTGATAGATCTCCACAGTCTCCGGCTGGCTAAGGCCTAAGGCTGGAGGGTCGTGAGCCAGCAGGTGTTGTGCCACCCCCCGCGGCTGCTTCCGGATGTGTGGTTGGCCATTGACGACGGGAGCGAGAAGGGAGTGGGCTTGGAGTTGGCAGCAAATGAGCTTCATGGCGGCAAGGAACAATGACGGTAGAGGAGTGCGACATGGCGCGTCGGGGGAGGCCGGCCTAGTTGGCTTTTATAGCCGCTGGACGAGGAGGGAGCCGCTGCGCAGCTTAACGTCGCAATTAATGGCAAGGGCGACCTCTCCTGCCGCATCAGGGCCGCCGCAAGGCATCTTGTAGTTTTCGAGCGGCCGTCCACACGGTACGTCGGGAACTCTCCAGAACCACCTACATATACAACTTTAAAGGGGTTCTCACTGGATTCCATGATGGTGCACCACGGCAGGCCGACAAGTGGGCCTAGCGGCGACGAGATAGGATGCGTGGGCCGGGTGGCAGAGAGGGTGGACCAAAGGAGCGTGAGTTCTTTCCACAAAATATGAGGGGGTTATACACAAAAAGCAGCGCCACGCAATGATAGCAGAGTGAGGGGTCGTAGTGTGTTACGTAAAAACCGTAAGGTGTGACGTATTCGCATGTATAGGAACTGTATTGTAGTGTTTCTTGAGTAGCAAGACTAAATTGTAGTGCTCCAGAGACTTGACGGTTGAAATGTGTAATTTTATCCTCATTTCCGTTTCCCTCTTTCCCGTCCCACGAAAAGCTGGAGCTTCGTTGGGGATGATTTGGGTACTTCCCGTCCAGAAATTTTGCGCACTTCTTAGTTCGCCCACAAAGCAAACAACCCCTATCTGTCTAGCGCTTAATATTCGGGGAGCCCCTATAGGGCGCCTTCAGCGCCTACTCCAGTTACAGCGCACATACCCCCCGAACTGGGTTGGCCAAGGTCGCCATTGTAACACCCACAATGCGGCTATATCTTCCATGTGTCGGGGCACGACTTAGAGGCATAGCCCCATGGTAGGCATGTCGCAAGAGGGGTAATCTTTACACATCCCATGTAATAAATAAGAAAGGGATAAAGAGTCGGCTTACAATCGACACTTCACACAATACATAAATATATCATACATCATCTAGAATACAATCAAGGTCCGACTACGGAACCAAAATAAAGAAAGACAACCCCAAATGCTAGATCCCCGATCTCCCCAACTGGGCTCCTCTACTGATCATCTGGAAAAGAAACATAGTAACGACCCGAATCCTCGTTGAACCCCCACTTGAGTTCGGTAGCGTCCCCTGCACTGGCATCACCGGCACCTGCATCTGTTTGGAAGTATATGTGAGTCACGGGGACTCAGCAATCTCACACCCGAAAGATCAAGACTATTTAAGCTTAAGGGTAGGAAAGGGTAGTGAAGTGGAGCTGCAGCAAAGCACTAAGCATATATGGTGGCTAACTTACGCAAAAGAGAGCGAGAAGAGAAGCAAAGCACGGTCGAGAAGCTAATAGTGATCAAGAAGTGATCCTGAAGCTACTTACGTTCAAGCATAACACGAGACCGTGTTATCTTCCCGAACTCCGCCGAAAAGAGACCATCACGGCTACACACGCGGTTGATTCATTTTAATTAAGATAAGTGTCAAGTTCTCTACAACCGGACTTTAACAAATTCCCATCCGCCCCTAACTGTGGGCACGGCTTTCGAAAGCTCAAAACCCCGCATGGGTGTCCCAACTTAGCCCATCACAAGCTCTCACGGTCAACGAAGGATATTCCTTCTCCCGAGAAGACCCGACCAGTCTCGGAATCCCGATTACAAGACATTTCAACAATTGTAAAACAAGACCAGCAAAGCCGCCCGATGTGCCGACAAATCCCGATAGGAGTCGCATGTATCTCGTTCTCAGGGCACACCAGATGAGCACTCCGTACAACTAAAACCAAACCTCAAGTTTCCCCGAGGTGGCGCCGCAAAGGACTCTAGTTCGGACCAACACTCAGAGGAGCACTGGCCCGGGGGGGGGGGGTTAAAATAAAGATGACCCTTGAGTCTGCAGAACCCAAGGGAAGGTATATGGTGGTAGGTAGGCAAATGGTAAAACCAAGGTTGGGCCTTGCTGGAGGAGTTTGATTCAAGGCGAACTTTCAAGGGGTTCCCATAATACCCAACCGCGTAAGGAACGCAAAATCAAGGAACATAACACCGGTATGACAGAAACTAGGGCGGCAAGAGTGGAACAAAGCACCAGGCATAGGGCCGAGCCTTCCACCCTTTACCAAGTATATAGATGCATTAAAGTCAACAAGATATAAATGATATCCCAACAACATCCATGTTCCAACATGGAACAAACTCCATCTTCACCTGCAACTAGCAACGCTATAAGAGGGGCTGAGCAAAGCGGTAACATAGCCAAACAACGGTTTGTTAGGAAAGGTGGGTTAGAGGCTTGACATGGCAATATGGGAGGTATGATATAGCAAGTGGTAGGTATCGCAGCATAGCAATAGAGCAAACAACTAGCAAGCAAAGATAGAAGTGATTTCGAGGGTATGGTCATCTTGTGTGCAAAGTTCTCAGAGTTGACGAAAGCTTGATCCTCGTAAGCATTCTCAAGAGGTTCCTTGATCACGTACTCGTCTCCCGGCTCTACCCAAAGCAAGAACACAAGCAAAGGACCCACAATCAATCACGGTGCAATGCAGAATCAACATGATGCAAAACATGGCATGACATGCGGGATGTGATATACAATGCATATGCATGCTCCCGAAGGAAAAGATTGATCAAGGCATCAACTTCGCAAACCAAGTGTGTCGCTGGAAAGATGAGATGATTTTGGTCGAAATCGATATAAAGATCACCGGAATCGGATGCACGGTTTGCAAATGGCAAGCAAAACAAGAATGGCACAATTCTACGATTAACAGCACGATGCTATATAGAATGCAACAAGAAACTAAGCTACTGCACTCCAACATAACAACAGAGCACACGGAAGTGATCTACTCAAGATGCTTGACAAAACATGAACACTGAGCTACGTCTAAATCACACAAGAACAGGTTCAAACAAGCATGGCAAAAGTGCAAAAGATATCAGCTTCACAGACTTCGAGAAAATACTAATATGCCAGGAATAACATCAGGAAGCAATGTTTAGAGTAAGCTAACTACATGCTACAGGAATAGATCATAGAAAACAAAGGCATGGCATGAATCTACTAAATTCAGAGAACAAAAGTCCCTTACTGATCATGAGCCAAAAAGGCACAGAAGATATGATGGCACCTATGTAAACATAGCAAGTTTTATTAACAGTTTCAGACTTAGCAGAAAACTGAGCCTGATATAAACAGAATTATGAAGGCATCTTTACAAGTTCGATTCACTCACCACAAAGCATTGCATGACAAACTAAGCATACCAACCGCAAGAATACATGTTCATTAATCTAACCATGGCAAGATCAAGTTTATAGCATGCATGGATCAACTACAACAACCATGGCAAAATTGATTAACATGTAAACAATCTGCCAGGAACATTTTATAGCAAAAGTAGAGCAAGATTGAGACATGCTAGGGCACTACATAACTGCAAACAGGGCAATGGATGGATAGAGCATAACCATATGTCCAAAACATCCTTACTGAAGCAACTCAAATAAAGCATGGATCTCACTGTAGCAACATGGTTACATGGCATGAAAATAACAGCAGGGAAATGACAGTAAAATCCTACGTCCCTGAAATCAACAATATCACAAAGGCTACTTTGCATGCTTGTGCTAGTCAGCACATTGATCACAAAAATATATGGCAAGCACCCCTATAAATATGGCATGGCATAGACCAAAACACATGTAGAGCTCATGCCCACATGAAGCACACAACAAATGTGACAAAAATGACAAATCCTCATATTCTGATAAGTAACAGGAGCAAACATTTTATAGCACTCTTGCATTAGTGATTTGGGCATCAATATGGACTCAAACAAGCATGGCACAATGAAATTAAATGAAGAGCATCTCACAATGAACATTTTGATATATCATTCGCGTGAAACGAAGCTACGGTCATGGAGTTATGATGTGATGAACAGAGGCATAAAAAGATGCAAAAAAATGACTTGGAGATGAAAACGACCTTGGGAATCCCCAGATCTAGGGTTTGTTCTTTGGCACGGAAATCGAAGTTCACCGGAGTTCGTCCCGCGGTGGCCGGAGCTCACCGGAGAGGTGCGCCGGCGAGTTGGAGAGGCGGATCCGGGCACGGGGAGGTGCGAGCAGCGGAGGAGATGGCGCAGGGCGGCGGGGATTGGCGACGCGGTGTGCGAGGTGGCAGTGGTCGACGAGGCGGAGCGGCGGCCGGCGGCGAGGTGCGCGGCGAGGGGCGGCGGCGGACGGAGAGGGCGGCGGCGGAGGCTCTCCCGGGCGGTGGAGGGAGGAAGCTCAGGCGCGCGGGGCGACGGAGTCGGGCTCGCGGGCCGCGGCGGCGGCGGGTGGCGGCATGCCACATGGTGCGACGCGATTCGTCCGGGCGCGGCGGCGATTCCGTCCGGCTCGGACTGGACGTGTCTGGCGGCGGATGAGGGTGGATCTAAGGTTTTTGGACCGCGAATTTGACGGAGGGATGCACCTATTTATACCTAGGAGGAGGTAGGAGTGTCCAAATGGAGTGTAGTTTTCACCCACGCGATTGTGATCCGATGGAGGAGGACATGGAGATGGTTTGGAAGGGTTATTGGGCCGTTTTGGAGGGGTGTTGGGCTGCAACACACACGAGGCCTTTATGGTTCCCCGGTTAACCGTTGGAGTACCAAACGGACTCCAAATGACACGAAATTTGACAGGCAGTCTACCGGTGGTGTACCAAAGCCGCTTGGCAAATCTCGGTCCATTCTGAGAATGTTTAACACCCGCTCACGAAAAGAGACAAAAGGGGGGGGGGGCGCCGGTGCACGTAGGAGTGTCGGATTGTAAAACGGACAACGGGGAAAATGCTCGGATGCATGAGACGAACACGTATGTAAATTCGATGCACATGATGACATGATATGAAATGCATGACATGAACAAAAAGCAAAACGAAGGCAAAACCCAACCATGAAGGGAAATCTCATAACTTAAAGCTGAAAATGGCAGAGTCGAAGTTACAAATATGGCAAGTTACATCCGGGGTGTTACAGCCATGTACGCTTGTCCCGCACGATCACAGTGCACCTGGCCTCGTACACTTCGATCGTTGTTTGCCTAAAAAAACTTCGATCGCTGTTGACCGGTACACCTTTGACTCGTCAATCATTGACCTTTAAGAAAAGAAAATAAAAAAAATATCCGTAAAAAATCATGAATTTAAAATGTTCTTTCAAAGAAACTTCACAAACTTCAAAATAGTTCACCGACTAAAAAAACGTTCATCGATTTTGAAACAAGTTCATCAGTTTTAAGAAAAAGTTTGCAAATTTAAAAAAGTTCATCGGATTTGAAAAAGGTCATCGATTGTGAAAAAATTTCATCAGTTTTCAAAAAAAAGTTTAAAAACTTTTTTAAAAGTTCATTGGATTTGAAAAAAAGTTCAACGATTTTTATGAAAGTTGTCCGATTTGGAAAAAGTGCATCAAATTTGAAAAAGTTCACCGATTTTGAAAAAAGTTCATTAGTTTTTTAAAAAAGTTCACCGGATTTGAAAAAACTTCACCGAATTTAAAAAAAGTTCACCGATTTTTACCAAAGTTGTCGGATTTGGAAAAAGTGCATCAAATTTGAAAAAGTTCGCCGATGTTGAAAAAAGTTCATCAGTTTTTAAAAGAAGTTCATCGGATTCGAAAAAAGTTCACCGAATTTGAAAAAAAGTTCTCCGATTTTTACAAAAATTGTCAGATTTGGAAAAAGTGCATCCAATTTGAAAAGGCTCACCAAATTTGAAAAAATATTCATCCAATTCGATGAACTATTTTTGTTGAATTAGAAAAATTGAAAAAGAAAAAGGAAAAAGAAAATGGAAAAAATGAAAAAGAAAAAGGAAAAGGGAAAGGAAAGGAAAAGAAAAAATAAAGAAGACCGAAGGGATAAATAGGTTGTTGATAACCACGTCGGTTGGTTGGTCTAGTTGGCTATCGTGGCTAGCTTGCACGAGTGCGTCGCATGTTCAAAACCTACCGCTTTCTCTTTTTTGCGCTAGTTAAAACAAAAAAGGATGGAAATATGGGCCGGCCCAGCTCCGCACGGGGGGTGTACGCCCGGTTGTTTATATTGAAGGAATGGGTGCAGAGAGCGCCGTTTAGGATTTGCCTCCAATTTGAAGCTTCAGGCGCCTGAACCTGTCTAAGCTGGACCGATCCATATACTTTTCTTCTTATGTTTATAGAACCCTCCAAGCTGAGCCGACCCATATACTTTTTTCTCTTCTGTTTATAGAACCCCCAAAAAGATGCGGGCGATAGGAATTGAGCTTCCAACACGAGTGTTCCAAGAGAACAGTAGTAACCGCTAGGCTAGCCCACCGACTTCATCTATACCTGCTTTTGTCTACCAGTTATTACCTTCTTTGATTTTTTCAGGTTACTGTTTAGTTTCCGCATGATTTTATTTGTTTTCTCTTTTTTCTTTTTTCCCGTTCCTTCTTTTCTTCTTTTTTTTTCTCTTAGATGCACCGATTTCCCCCAAAATTCATGAACTTTTTCAAATGCGATGGATTTTTCTTAAAAGATGATGAACTTTTGTTTTCAAATTTGATGAAGTTTTTTTTTTATTTCTGGCCTTGCGTCGGGGCCGCTAGATGGCCGGTCCAGCCGCGCGGAAATCCACGACATCATTTTTTCATGTTTTTTATTTCTTTATTTCTTTCGTTTATGCTTCCAAATATTCTAACTAAATATACTATATATTTTACATAGCACATTTGAAAAAATGTTAACAAAGCATTTGAAAAATGTTGAATGTGTATAGAGGAAATGTTTCACATGTGTACGAAAAATGTATACACATTTTTTACAATGTGTGTGAAAAAGTTGATCGTGTATTCAAACAATGTTAATCAAGCATTTGAAACAATGTTAACAAGTATGTAAAAAAAATTAGTAAAGCATTTAAAAATGTGTAGAAAAAATGTTCACCATGTATTAAAAAAATAATCTTCTATTTTATTCAAAAAAATGTTAAACTTGTATTTGTACAATGTTATTCAAGCATTTGAAAATTTTAAATGTAAATAGAAAAAATGTTGACCATGTATTCAAAAAATGTTAATGTCGCATTTGAAAAAAATGTTAATCAAGCATTTTCAAAATGTTAAATGTGTATAGAAAAAATGTTTAGCATGTGTTAAAAAATGTCAATCTTGTATTTGAAAAATGTTAATCAATAATTTAAAAAATATTTAACAACGTGTATTAAAAAACAATTGACCCTGTATTAAAAAATGTTAATCAAGCATTTGAAAAATATTGAAAATGTGTATAGAAGAAATATTGACCATCAATTCAAAAAATGTTAAACTCGTATTTTGAAAAATGTTAGACTTGTATTTGAGAAATGTTAATCAAGTATTTGAAAATGTTGAAAACATGTATATAAAAATCTTAACCATGTATTAAAAATTTGTTAAACTCGTATTTGAAAATTGTTGAACGTGTTTTCAAAAAAACTTCGTGACATATACAAAAAATGTAGAAAGAAAACCAAAAGAAAGAAAGAAAAATGGAGAGCATAGTGAAAAATCAAAAATTAAAACAAAGAAAAAAGAAAAATAACCTAAGAAACAAATGCAAAAAGAATGAAAAACAGTGAAACCGATAAAGAAACAAAGAAAAAAAGTTATAATCTAAGAAATAAAAAACCGAAGAAAAAAACGAAATCCCAGATTGCCTAGACGGGAAGGCCTTAGCGGCATTCCGTCACAACTGTTACAACGAATGAATAAGAAAAATTATGGCACATAAACACCTTAGAACGTTTGCCGAGCTATCCGGTATAGTAAGAAGATACTATGTTATGGAGGATGCCTTGTTGGTGAATCAACGACACAGAATCTGAGACAGGAACAACCCGAGCCAAGCGAGGATGGCACAGACCCGCGACGTAACCGACTCCCAAAGAGATCCAGTACGGATAGATCTAATGATTAACCAGCACGGAAGAGAAAAAAACCAGGCAAGGGACCCAAATCAATTCTAGATGCGATATTGGACCAACCATGTGCAAATCACACTGTCTCCTCGGACAAACTGCCGACACACAGGCTTGAAGCGTGTTGGGTTATCTGACAGGTAGCAAAGGGAGGAGTGGAACTCCTCGACAACCTCAGTGTGCTAATAAGCCACGGAATCACATCTAATCAAATTGAGCAGCCGTCCGAAGACGAGGAGGTCCTAATGATATACAAGACTCACTCCTCGAGAAATCAGCAAAAAAGAGCTCTTCGAGAGATGTGCCATGTGGACCATCCAGTGATCTTGAATAATAGATGGTCGGATATGCCGATCACCTTTGATCGCGAAGACCAACCGATGTGACTCCACAACTGATATCTCCTTTTTATTGATCCGGTATTGGAACTAAAAAGAGTATCCCGCACCTATGTAGCGCCCAAGATGCGATTCTATCCCAATCACGTGATGAACTCATGATTGCGACATAACCGCATTTCGAGCGCATAGCAAGGTGGATAACATTACAACATACCATGTACTGAATAGATGAGAATACAAGATAAAGGCTTACACTCGCCACAAGCTACAACATGAATACATCAATACACAGGAATCATCATACAGAAGAGCAGGATCCGACTACGGATAAAATCAAACGAAAAAGAAGAACGACATCCACCCTACTAATCCCAGGCTCTCGACCCAGAACCTATCCCTTGATCGAAGAGGAAGCAGAAGATGGACTCCAAAACAAGCAAGCATTGCTGTCTCGTTAGATCATCGCATTACGTGCACCTGCACCTGTTGTTGTAGTAATATGTGAGCCACGAGGACTCAGCAATCCCATTACCATGGGTATCAAGACTAACAAAGCTTAATGGGTATGGAATGGATAAGTGGTGAGGTTGCAGCAAACACTAAGCATTTGTATGGTGGCTAACTTACGAGTACAAGAATAAAAAGAGAAACTACACATAACGGTCACAATTTAGTGATGATCATGAAGTGATCCTGAACTACTTACGAGTCATACATAACCCCACCGTGTTCTCTTCTCAAACTCACTCGAAAAGAGACAGTCACGGTTACGCACGTGGTTGGTGTATTTTAATTTGGGTTTAGTGTCAAGTTCTCTACAACTGGATATTATAAATTTCCAATCTGCCACATAACTGCGGGCACGGCTTCCGAAAAGATTCAACCCTGCAGGGGTGCTCCAAGTGGTCCATTATAAATTCCACGTGCATCCGATGGAACATCCTCACATCATGAAGAACATGATGCTTACGACAAGGAATCCGATGGACAAGCCACTTATCAAAGGCAAAACTAAACCAGCAAGACCACCCGGTGTGTCGTCACCCCGATAGGAGCCGCGCGTATCTCGTTCTCAGGACAACACCGTCTATGCTAAGTGGACGATAGCCAAAATACCATCGAGTTGCCCCGAGGCGACATCGCTGATTGCTAAGTAGGTCCGAGGCGGCATCGCTGACTCCTCAGTAGATGGACCAACACTCATGAGGAGCACTGGCCCGGTCTATTGATTAATTATCCATGGGAGCCGGCAGATCCCTATGCAAGTTTCAGTTATTATTAGCCAAATTAAAACCAAGTTGGGCCTTGTTGGAGGAGTTTAAACCTATGCGAATGGACAGGAGGTTCCCATATACCCACATGTGTTAGGAGCGCTCGTCAAGGAACATAAACACCAGTATGACAAAAAATAGACCGGCAAGAGTGGAACAAAACACTAGGAAAAAGGCCGAGCCTTCCACCCTTTACCAAGTATATAGATGCACTAATTGTTTTGACAGGAAGACTGTAAGGGAACCCCTTACAGTGTAAATGGTGCAACAAACCCAAATTGCAAGTACCATGCCTTGAACCTAGGTGGGTGGGAAGGCATCAGCCCCTTCCCACCACTAGGCTATGCCTGAGTCTGCTATAGATGCACTAATTAAATAAGATATATTGTGATATCCCGTGACATCAATGTCCCAACATGGAACAAGCTGCACTACACTTGCAACTAGCAATGCTATAAGAAGGGCTGAGCAAGCGATAACATAGCCAAACAACAGTTTGCTGGGAGGGTGGAAAAAGGTTAGGGGCTTATCATGGAAAATTGGGAGGCTTGACAAAGAAGTGGTAGGTAGCGTGACATAGCGATAGTATCGAGACAACTAGCAAGCAAATATAGTAGTGGTATCCAAGGTAATGATCATCTTGCCTGAAATCTTGCTCGAAAGAAGAACGAGTCCATGAAGTAGATGGACCAACATAGTCAAACGAATCCTCACAATCGCATGTTACCAGAACTATCGAGAAGAAGCAGAACTGAAAAGAAGCAAACAAAATAGTAAACAAACAAGCATAGACATGACATGATGCGCAACAAAGTATGATGCATGTTCGGTTTAATGATTCATGACATGGCAAAGTGCAACAAACAATACTACAAGCTAAGTGAAGCTCAATATGCAACGAGGTTACATATTGATGAAACTTCACAACAATTATTTAGTTCTCTACCATTTAGGTACTCATCAATATTAAATGTTGGTTAACATGGCAAGAGATGAAGCATAAGTAAACTAGCTTAGGCAAGTTTAAATGAGGCCGAAAATAACACATAACAATTCCAGAAAATCCTCATATGCATATTTTGAATTTGGTACTGTTTTGTCTTATACACAATTTTAGAATTTTTAAACATGCAAAGTAAGTGCACCATGTTAAGCTATGCATTTTTTAAGGAAGTTACATATATAATTTATTTAATTTGGAGCTACGTTTATTAAGTTATGAATTAAACCATTTTAGCATGTCATTTATGCAAATTAATGCAAACAACAATTTTAATCATTTTTAACATGGATAAAAGTTGAATATTGCGAGAGTACATGAAATTCTAAGCATTTTACATATATAAATTGTTTTAATCCGATGCATGGTTGTGAAATTATAAAATGCATGAAGTATGATGGTTTTTCTACAAAACTATTTTTACTGGATAATTGGTTAAATTCGCAACAGAGGGAAAAACATTATCGGGCTGAAACTACTGGGCACAGGATAACAGATGAGTGCATGGGTGAGGAATAGGAAGGTGCGAGAGTGGCTCACCATGGGCTGAGGCCTGTCGGTGGAGAGGAGGCTGGGCAGGCCAAGAGCAGCGCGGGAGGTTGGGCCTTGCGGGGATGCAACCCACGCGGGCGCTGTCAACAGTGATGGCTGACTCTCGCTGAATTGAGGCGGGCAGGGGGAGCATGAAGCCGTGAACCTCCTTGTTTGAAGAAGAGGAAGGAGCAACGTCAGGACAGGGACGAAGGACAACGGGGAAGCGAGGTGGTGGAGGCCTTGGCATCGCAGCTTCCTCGGATTCCAGTAGGAACCCGTGGATCTGAACGAGGCGGCGCTTGAGGAGGTGGCGTCAATGCGAGCGGTGACCTCCTGTGGTGTGCAACAGGAGAGAGTTATGAACAAAATTGAAAGGAGAAGAAAGAAGAGAGACGAGGCGGAGGGCGACGTGCTGCTGGTGCAACTTACCAGAGGAAGGGCGACGAGGGCAGAGAAAGGCGGCGGTGGTGCAGAAGAGGTCTGACGCAACGAACATAGGCCAGTCCAGGCCGGGAATGACGGGCTAGCACGGCGGCGCCATGTGGGTGCTGTTACCTGAAGAAATAACGACAGAGAGAATTGAGAGAGAGAGATCGAGAGGAAGTAAGAGAGGCAAGGGAAGAAGTAGAAAGAGAAGAGTAGCAGGAAAGGCGGCCGAAGTCGGGGCCATGGTCGCGGGAGCCTTGGGCGAGCTCCTCTCACGCTCGTGGACGGAGGCTGCTAAGATTTGGGTGGCGCGGAAAACAGGGGAGTTGGTCGGAGGCGATGCTAGTTGGTGGATGGATTGAGTAGGCGGAGAGGTGGTTGGCTCAGGATGGATCCCGAGGAAGATGGTGGCAGTGGCGGACACAGGATGGATGGGACAGGATGCCTAGGGTCTAGGGTTGTTTGCCCAAATTTAGACTAGTGCGTTCATATATAGGGATGGGAGATGAATTGGGGTAGATACGGGACCTCTGATCGTAATCGAACGACCTGGAATAAATAGGTTAGGAGAGTTCAATAAATAACCGAAGATGTTTAAGGGATGTTCGAGGTTGATCCGGATCCATCGGTAACGACTGAGCGGTTTAGGTTCGGGGCAGTTTTTCGGACGCGTGTGAGGGGTTTGACAAAAGTGTTGGGGAACACAGTAATTTCAAAAAATTTCCTACACACACGCAAGATCTATCATGGGGATGCATAGCAACGAGAGGGGAAGAGTGTTGTCCACGTACCCTCGTACACCGTAAGCGGAAGCGTTATGACAACGCAGTTGACGTAGTCGTACGCCTTCACGATCCGACCGATCCTAGTACCGAAAGTACGGCACCTCTGTGATCTGCACACGTTCGGCTCGGTGACATCCCACGAACTCTCGATCTAGCTGAGTGTCGAGGGAGAGCTTCGTCAACACAATGACATGATGACGGTGATGATGAAGCTACCGGCGCAGGGCTTCGCCTAAGCACTATGACGATATGACCGAGGTGGATTGTGGTGGAGGGGGGCACCGCACACGGCTGGAAACAATCAGCTTGTATGTCCTAGGGTGCCCCTGCCCCCGTATATAAAGGAGCAAGGGGGGAGGCCGGCTGGCCCTAGGGCGCGCCAAGGAGGGGAGGAGTCCTCCTAGTAGGTGTAGGGCTCCCCTTTCCTAGTCCAACTAGGAGGCGAAGGGGAAGGAAGGAAGGGAGAGGAAGAGGAGAAGGAAGGGGGGGGCGGCCCCTCCATAGTCCAATTCAGACTCCATATAGGGAGGGGTGCGGCTGCCCCTTGTGGGATGCCTCCCCTCTTCCCTATGGCCCATGAAGGCCCAACTTTCCTCGGGGGGGGGGGGGGGGGGGGGGGGTTCCGGTAACCCTCCGGTACTCCAGTTTTCTTCGAAATCACCCGAAACACTTCCGGTGTCCGAATATAGCCGTCCAATATATCAAACTTTATGTCTCGACCATTTTGAGACTCCTCGTCATGTCCATGATCATATCCGGGACTCCGAAGTACCTTTGGTACATCAAATACAGATCGTCACCGAACGTTAAGCGTGCGGACCCTACGGGTTCGAGAACTATGTAGACATGACCGAGACACGTCTCCGGTTAATAACCAATAGCGGAACCTGGAGGTTCGTATTGGCTCCCACATATTCTACGAAGATCTTTATCGGTCAAATCGCGTAACAATATACGTTGTTCCCTTTGTCATCGGTATGTTACTTGCCCCAGATTCAATCATCGGTATCTTGATACCTAGTTCAATCTCATTACTGGCAAGTCTCTTTACTCGTTCTGTAATGCAACATCCCATAACTAAATCATTAGTCACATTGCTTGCAAGGCTTATACTGATGTGCATTACCGAGAGGGCCCATATATACCT
This sequence comes from Triticum aestivum, assembly GCF_018294505.1. Classification (NCBI taxonomy): domain Eukaryota; kingdom Viridiplantae; phylum Streptophyta; class Magnoliopsida; order Poales; family Poaceae; genus Triticum; species Triticum aestivum. The sequence goes on along the minus strand of NC_057803.1, from coordinate 342,678,156 downwards.
CTCCAATACATGGAGTGAAAAATCCTAATCTCGATCTATGCCAACTCAACAAAGACCATCAGAGACACCTGTAGAGCATCTTTATAGTCACCCAGTTACTTTTGTGACGTTTTATAGCACACTAAGTGTTCTTCCGGTATTCGGGAGTTGCATAATCTCGTAGTCATAGGAACATGTATAAGTTATGAAGAAAACAATAGCAACAAACTAAACGATCATCGTGCTAAGATAATGGATGGGTCAAGTCAATCACATCATTCTCTAGTGATGAGATCCCGTTAATCAAGTGACAACTCTTTGTCCATGGCTAGGAAACTTAACCACTTTGATTAACGAGCTAGTCAAGTAGAGGCATACTAGTGACACTTAGTTTTTCTATGTATTCACACATGTACTAAGTTTCCGGTTAATACAATTCTAGCATGAATAATAAACATTTATCATGATATAAGGAAATATAAATAACAACTTTATTATTGCCTCTAGGGCATATGTCCTTCAGTCTCCCACTTGCACTAGATTCAATAATCTAGTTGACATCATCATGCGATTTCACACCAATAGTTCACATCTTCATGTGATTAGTTCACATCTTTATGTGACTAGTACCCAAAGGGTTTACTATAGTCAATAATCTAGTTCACATCGCTATGTGATTAATACCCAAAGAGTGATCATGTTTTGCTTGTGAGACAGGTCTACAACATTCAGATCCGTATGTATTTCGCAAATATCTATGTCTACAATACTCTACACGGAGCTACTCTAGCTAATTGCTCCCACTTTCAATATGTATCTAGATCGAGACTTAGAGTCATCTGGATCGATGTAAAAATCTTGCATCAACATAACTCTTTACGACGAACTCTTTTATCACCTCCATAACCGAGAAATATTTCCTTAGTCCTCTAAGGATAATTTTGACTGCTGTCCAGTGATCTAATCTAGATCACTATTGTACTCCCTTGCCAGAATCATGCTAAGGTATACAATAGGACCGGTACACAGCATAGCATACTTCATAGAACCTATGACCGAGGCATAGGGATGATTTTTTATTCTCTTTCTATTTTCTGCTGTGGTCAGGTTTTGAGTCTTTACTCAACTTCTCACCTTGCAATACAGGCAAGAACTCCTTCTTTGATTGTTCCATTTTGAACTACTTCAAAATCTTGTCAAGGTATGTGCTCATTGAAAAAACTTATCAAGTGTCTTGATCTATCTCTATAGATCTTGATGCTCAATGTGTAAGCAGCTTCACCGAGGTCTTTCTTTGAAAAATTCTTATTCAAGTATCCCTTTATGCTATCCAGAAATTCAGTATCATTTCCGATCAACAATATGTCATCCACATATAATATCAGAAATGCTACAGAGCTCCCACTCACTTTCTTGTAAATACAGGCTTCTCCAAAAGTCTGTATAAAACTATATGCTTTGATCAACTCATCAAAGCATATATTCCAACTCCGAGATGGTCGCACTAGTCCATAGATGGATCGCTGGAGCTTGCACACTTTGTTAGCACCTTTAGGATTGACAAAACTTTCTTGTTGTATCATATACAACTCTTCTTTAAGAAATCTATTAAGGAATGCAGTTTTGACATCCATTTGCCAGATTTCATAAAATGTGGCAATTGCTAACATGATTCAGACAGACTTAAGCATCGCTACGAGTGAGAAAATCTCATCGTAATTAACACCTTGATCTTGTCGAAAAACTTTTTGCGACAATTTGAGCTTTGTAGATAGTAACACTACTGTCAGCGTCCATCTTCCTCTTGAAGACCCATTTATTCTCAATGGCTCACTGATCATTGGGCAAGTCAATCAAAGTCCATATTTTGTTCTTTATACATGGATCCCATCTCAGATTTCATGGCCTTAAGCCATTTGCGGAATCTTGGCTCATCATCGCTTCCTCATAGTTCGTAGGTTCATCATGGTCTAGTAACATGACTTCCAGAAAGGATTACCGTACCACTCCCGTGCGGACAATACTCTCGTTGTCCTACGAGGTTCGGTAGTAACTTGATCTGAAGTTTCATGATCATCATCATTAGCTTCCTCACTAATTGGTGTAGAAATCACTAGAACTGATTTCTGTGATGAACTACTTTCCAATTCGGAAGAAGGTACAATTACCTCATCAAGTTCTACATTCCTCCCACTTACTTCTTTCGAGAGAAACTTCTTCTCTAGAAAGGATCCACTCCTAGCAACAAAGATCTTGCCTTTTGGATCTGTGATAGAAGGTGTACCCAACACTTTCTTTTGGGTATCCTATGAAGACGCACTTTTCCGATTTGGGTTTGAGCTTATCAGGCTGAAACTTTTTCACATAAGCATCACAACCCCAAACTTTAAGGAACGACAACTTAGGTTTCTAGTCAAACCATAGTTCATACGGTGTCGTCTCAACAGATTAGACGGTACCCTATTTAACGTGAATGTAGCTATCTCTAATGCATAACCCCAAAACGATAGTGGTAAATCAGTAAGAGACATCATAGATTGCACTATATCCAATAAAGCACGGTTATGACGTTCAGACACACCATTATGGTGTGGTGTTCCAGGTGGCATGAATTTTGTGAAACTATTCCACATTGTTTTAGTTGAAGACCAAACTCGTAACTCAAATATTCATCTCCGTGATCAGATCATAGAAACTTTATTTTCTTGTTATGATGATTTTCCACTTCACTCTGAAATTCTTTGAACTTTTCAAATGTTCCAGACTTATGTTTCCTCAAGTAGATATACCCATATCTGCTCAAATCTTCTGTGAAGGTCAGAAAATAATGAGACCCGCCGCGAGCCTCAACACTCATCGGACCGCATACAATAGTATGTATTATTTCCAATAAGTCAATTGCTTGCTCCATTGTTCTGGAGAACGGAGTCTTAGTCATCTTGTCTATGAAGCATGGTTCGCAAGCATCAAGTGATTCAAAAAGCCCATCAGCATGGAGTTTCGTCATGCGCTTTACACCAATATGACCTAAATGGCAGTGCCACAAATAAGTTGCACTATCATTATTAACTTTGCATCTTTTGACTTCAATATTATGAATATGTGTATCACTACAGTCGAGATTCAATAAACCATTTATATTGAGTGTATGACCATAGAAGGTTTTATTCATGTAAATAGAACAACAATTATTATTTGACTTAAATGAATAACCGTATTGCAATAAACATGATCCAATCATATTCATGCTCAACGCAAACACGAAACAACATTTATTTTAGGTTCAACACTAATCCCGAAGGTAAAGGGAGTGTGTGATGGTGATCTTATCAACCTTGGAATCACTTCCAACACACATCATCACCTCGCCCTTAAGTAGTCTCTGTTTATTTTTCAACTCCCGTTTCGAGTTACTACTCTTAGCAACTGAACTAGTATCAAATACCAAGGGGTTGCTATAAACACTAGTAAAGTACAAATCAATAACATGTATATCCAATATACCTTTGCTTAGTATGCCATCCTTCTTATCCACCAAGTATCTAGGGCAGTTCCACTTCCAGTGACCATTTCCTTTGCAGTAGAAGCACTCAGTTTCAGGCTTGGGTCTAGCTTTGGGCTTCTTCACGGGAGTGGCAACTTGCTTGCCATTCTTCTTGAAGTTCCATTTCTTTCCCTTGCCCTTTTACTTGAAACTAGTGGTCTTGTCAACCATCAACGCTTGATGCTTTTCTTGATTTCTACCTTCGCTGATTTCAGCATCGCGAAGAGCTTGGGAATTACTTTCGTCATCCCTTGCATATTATTGTTCAGCATGAAGTTCGAGTAACTTGGTGATAGTGACTAGAGAACTCTGTCAATCACTATTTTATCTGGAAGATTAACTCCCACTTGATTCAAGCTATTGTACTACCCAGACAATCTGAGCACATGCTCACTGGTTGAGCTATTCTCCTCCATCTTGTAGGCAAAGTACTGTCAGAGGTCTCATACCTCTCGACACAGGCATGAGCATGAAATACCAATTTCAACTATTGTAACATCTCATATGCTCCATGTCATTCAAAACATTTTTGAAGTCCCGGTTCTAAGTCGTAAAGCATGGTGCACTAAACTATCAAGTAGTCATCATACCGAGCTTGTCAAACGTTCATAATGTCTGCATCTGCTCATGCAACAGTTCTGTCACCTAGTGGTGCATCAAGGACATAATACTTCTGTGCAGCATTGAGGATAATCCTCAGATCACGGAGCTAGTCCGCATCATTGCTACTAACATCTTTCAACTTATTTTTCTCTAGGAACATATCAAAAATAAACGGGGAGCTACATCGCGAGCTATTGATCTACAACATAGTTATGCAAATACTATCAGGACTAAGTTCATGATAAATTAAAGTTCAATTAATCATATTACTTAAGAACTCCCACCTATATAGACATCCCTCTAATCATCTAAGTGATCACGTGATCCATATCAACTAAACCATGTCTGATCATCACGTGAGATGGAGTAGTTTTCAATGGTGAACATCACTATGTTGATAATATCTACTTGATGATTCACGCTCGACCTTTCGGTCTCAGTGTTCCGAGGCCATATCTGCATATGCTAGGCTCGTCAAGTTTAACCCGAGGATTCTGCGTGTGCAAAACTGGCTTGCACCCGTTGTATGTGAACATAGAGCTTATCACACCCGATCATCACGTGGTGTCTCGGCACGACGAACTGTAGCAACGGTGCATACTCAGGGAGAAGACTTATACCTTGATATTTAGTGAGAGATCATCTTATAATGCTACCGCCGAACTAAGCAAAATAAGATGCATAAAGGATAAACATCACATGCAATCAATATAAGTGATGTGATATGGCCATCATCATCTTGTGCCTTTGATCTCCATCTCCAAAGCACCGTCATGATCACCATCGTCACCGGCTTGACACCTTGATCTCCATCGAAGCATCATTGTCGTCTCGCCAACTATTGCTTCTACGACTATCGCTATCGCTTAGTGATAAAGTAAAGCAGTTGCATTTCATACAATAAAGCGACAACCATGTGGCTCCTTCCAGTTGACGATAACTCTGTAACAAAACATGATCATCTCATACAATAAAATTTAGCATTATGTCTTGACCATATCACATCACAACATGCCCTGCAAAAACAAGTTAGATGTCCTCTACTTTGTTGTTGCAAGTTTTACGTGGCTGCTATGGGCTGAGCAAGAACCGTTCTTACCTACGCATCAAGAACCACAACGCGGTATAGTGATTGCGTTTTGATCTTCAGAAAGAACCCTGTTTATTGAATCTAATTCAACTAAAGTTGGAGAAACTGACACCCACCAGCCACCTGTGTGTGAAGCACGTCGGTAGAACCAGTCTCGCGTAAGCATACACGTAACGTTGGTCTGAGCCGCTTCATCCAACAATACCGCTGAATCAAGAATCAACTAGTGACGGCAAGCAATATGTATATACCCACGCCCACAACTCCTTTTAGTTCTACTCGTGCATATAACATCTACACATAGACCTGGCTCTGATACCACTGTTGGGGAACATAGTAATTTCAAAAAAAATTGTACGCACACGCAAGATCTATCATGGTGATGCATAGCAACGAGAGGGGAAGAGTGTTGTCCATGTACCCTCGTAGACCATAAGAGGAAGCGTTATGACAACGCGGTTGGTGTAGTCGTACATCTTCACAATCCAACCGATCCTAGTACCGAAAGTACGGCACCTTTGCGATCTGCACATGTTCGGCTTGGTGACGTCCCATGAACTCTCGATCCAGTTGAGTGTCAAGGGAGAGCTTCGTCAGCACGACGGCATGATGACGGTGATGATGAAGCTACCGACACGGAGCTTTGTCTAAGCACTACGATGATATGACCGAGGTGGATTATGGTGGAGGGGGCACCGCACATGGCTGGAAATAATCAACTTGTGTGTCTTAGGGTGCCCCTGCCCCCATATATAAAGGAGCAAGGGGGGAGGCCGGCCGGCCCTAGGGCGCACCAAGGAGGGGAGGAGTCCTCCTCCTAGTAGGAGTAGGATTCCCCCTTTCCTAGTCCAACTAGGAGGGGAAGGGGAAGGAAGGAAGTGAGAGGAAGAGGAGAAGGAAAGGGGAGGGGGGCGCCCCCCTCCCTAGTCCAATTCGGACTCCCTATAGGGAGGGGGCGCGACTGCCCCTTGTGGGCTGCCTCCCCTATTCCCTATGGCCCATGAAGGCCCAACTTCCCCCCCGGGGGTGGGGGTGGGGTGGGGGGGGGGGGGGGTCCGGTAACCCTCTGACACTCTGGTTTTATACGAAATCACCCGGAACACTTTTGGTGTCCGAATATAGCCGTCCAATATATCAATCTTTATGTCTCGACCATTTCGAGACTCCTCGTCATGTCCGTGATCATATCCGGGACTCCAAACTACCTTTGGTACATCAAAACACATAAACTCATAATATAGATCGTCACCGAATGTTAAGCGTGTGGACCCTACGGGTTCGAGAACTATGTAGACATGACCGAGACACGTCTCCGGTCAACAACCAATAGCAGAACCTAGATGTTCATATTGGCTCCCACATATTCTACGAAGATCTTTATCGATCAAACCGCATAACGATATACGTTGTTCCCTTTGTCATCAGTATATTACTTGCCTGAGATTCGATCCTCGGTATCTCAATACCTAGTTCAATCTCGTTACTGGCAAGTCTCTTTACTCGTTCCATAATGAAACGTCCCGTAACTAACTCATTAGTCATATTGCCTGCAAGGGTTATTGTGATGTGCATTACCGAGAGGGCCCAAAGATACCTCTCCGATACATGGAGTGAAAAATACTAATCTCGATCTATGCCAACTCAACAAACACCATCGGAGATACCTGTAGAGCATCTTTATAGTCACCCAGTTACATTGTGACGTTTGATAGCACACTAAGTGTTCCTCCGGTATTCGGGAGTTGCATAATCTCATAGTCATAGGAACATGTATAAGTTATGAAGAAAGCAATAGCAACAAACTAAACGATCATCGTGCTAAGCTAACGGATGGGTCAAGTCAATCACATCATTCTCTAATGATGTGATCCCGTTAATCAAATCACAACTCTTTGTCCATGGCTAGGAAACTTAACCATCTTTGATTAACGAGCTAGTCAAGTAGAGGCATAGTAGTGACACTCAGTTTGTCTATGTATTCACACATGTACTAAGTTTCCGGTTAATACAATTCTAGCATGAATAATAAACATTTATCATGATATAAGGAAATATAAATAACGACTTTATTATTGCCTCTAGGGCATATTTCCTTCAAAAAGGCCATTGAGACAAGGGGTTTTGCTAGAATCCAAGAATAGATAGAAGAGTGCGGTCTGGTTGATCTGACAGAAGGTTAACAGAGACAAGGAAGAGGTGGTCACTATGAATGGCCACGATTTTTATAAAACACCCGGATACAAGTTCTGAAAGAATGACGGCACGGGGTGCCGATGCAATGCGAATGATGCAATGATGAATGCAGCAAACAAATGAAACACACGACAACAATGAAAAATAAATGAAGGTATCTAGGGCGTCGGTCAAAGGCTATTACAACTCTCCCCCACTTACAAGAGATCTCGCCCCGAGATCTAGGGATGACAAACGGAAGAGAAAGAGAAGATGTAAAACTAAGTTGCTTCTTGACAAACGAGTGAAACCAAAGAACCTTGAGAGGTTGCAAAGCTTGAAGAAATGACACGTCAGAGATGAATGAAATTTAAAACACTCCGTTAGACAAGAGGAACAAAGAGGAAAACCAAGAGATCAAAGGGCAAGGCAGATTTTGAAACCACTCTGGTTACAACAAAATTGACAAATAGTAACAGCGAAAGAATTCGGAGTGCACTTCGGCTGAAAATGGAAGGATTAGAACATGAACTTGACAAGATGGGTTGATACTTGACGAGAGCAACAACACATTTCCTCCAGAACAAATGAAAAAATGGAACGAAAACAAAGGAGAATACAACATCTTCTACCACAATTGAATTTGAAAAGCATCCTTACACAGAAGGATTGAACAGAGTTGTTGTAAAATCGACAACTAAAAGAATAAGCTTGTTGTGGGCTTATGAAAACCATCCCAAAATTAAGGTGAAATTCTGCCACTACCAAATGATTGATTAGTTTGACAGGAACGAAGAGAGGCAAAACTCCACTTCAAAAGATAGGGGAGAATGTATTGCACTTCTAAATGCAAGATGAAGAATACTTGAGATCATCGAGAAATAAATCTTGAGAAACACTTCGATGGTGAAGGAAATCGATGATGAACCATCATGTTGAGCCTCTTGGAAGAACTCCAAAAAAGTGAAGGATGAATGAAAGCAATTGAAAGTTGAAAGAACAAGATGAAGCCATGTACTGATTTAAATGGAGCTTCATGAAGAGATAGCCAAGAAGCATGGAACTTCGAGAAGAAAATTTGAAGCACTTTGAACCGAGAATTTGATATCATGGACGAAGTCCAGAAGAAGGAATTACATCATTTCCATGAAACAAGAATAATAATTATGTTATGATTATCCTTCATCAACTTAAATTGATGACAAGCAATGGATTTGTCGTTGAAAAAAAATATTGAGGAGAAATAAAGCGCATACTTGGAGAGGGCCTTGAACGAACCAGTGGTAGGATTTGGAAAGAACAATTAAATTGATACGATTACAAAGGAAGACAACACTTGGTCGAACCACCGTAAGAATTGAAAACGAGCGAAGAGAAGAGAACGTTCGTCGGGAATAATTAGAAATGGACGAAGATACTTGACGGAATTTAGATACATGAGAACAAAGAGATCACGAGCTAAATAGAGAACACTTGAACGATGCACAAGTAGAATTGGAGAACGAGCTGAAAGTTGAGAATGAAGATATATTTTAAAATGATGGCCTTCGAATGATCGAGAAAGGAAAGCAACTCCTAAAATGTGCCGGATGGGTTATGAAGAGAATTCTCACAATCGAGAACGATTATGAGGATGACATGAAGTTAGAACCATGAATCTTCGAGAGAACAGACCAAGATTTAAGATAAACTCTTCTCCGGTCTGTAATGCTGAGAATGAAGACGAGGAACACCACCAAAATTGTTGAGACACTCCAGAAGACGGAAAAGGTAAAAGCTTAAGCCTAAGATGAAAGAATTTGAAAGTGATCTTGAAGAAGACATCTGACTGATGAAATTCATTCTTATGTCAAACTTTGAAAAGAATTTGAGAACAACTCTGAAAAAATTAGAAGAGTCAGGTAAGATCCTAGGAAAAGACAGGCGGGTTAGGGCCCACTAAGAGAAACATCATAGAACGATTTTAAAGAGAGATTGCACCAGTTGATTTAAATGGTTTGAATAAGGTGAGAACCTCGAATTAGCTTGAGCAGATCTTGGATGGAAAACGAGTCTTCCAAGGTATCTGTCTACACTATGGATATCAATAGCGAGAGGTGAATGATTAAGAGGTGCACCGGCATGGGGAAACATTTGAACCAAGGAAAAGAATATGATCAACGCTGAAAGCTTGAAATTAATCTATCGGAGAAGAAACAAGAACAAAGGATGATGAACTTGAAACTCCTGAGCATCTTCATGAGAATCACCAGGTAAAAACATTGAAGGAAAATAATGAAGAGACTTCACATCAATAAAAGGGGTACTTGATTAAGAAATCTTAGTCCTTGAAGAAAAGGGTGGGATGGTGGGAAAACAAAGGCAACTTGGGACGGATGAAACAGACACCATTGGGAAATCTGAGGATTGATCTTGCAAATGGAGAAAATGATAGCATCATCTTGAAGAGAAGCGCACCGGTTGAAAAAGAATTGAGATGACCATCTCGATGATCAAGAAGGACTAGCACTCCCATAAAAATATGAGAGCACCACTTAGAAAAAAGGCATGGAATCAACACTTGACATTGCAGCAACTCGAATACCAGAAATCAAAACAAAACAAAGGATTTGGCTTGCGGAATAAGCCGGAAACAAATACATAACCCCGTCATGCATTTGTTGTAAGGATAATTCTAGGTAACTACTTGAATTCCCACTTATGAACTCCCGAAATTCTCGGTTATGCAATCTATCACAACAAGTACAAGGAGCAAAATATCATTACACAACTCCTAGCAGAATTTTATGCTCCAAATGTACTGCCTCCTCAACACATAACCAAGAACCTCGGTGTCGTGGTTTTGTCACGACAGGTGCCCTTTTGAATGGACTTAGGTGTGGGTTAGCTCGAAGGGGTTGAACAGGACAAGGGACACAAAGGATTTACCAAGGTTCAACCCCTCGTGAGGAGGTAAAATCCTACGTCCCGCTTCTAGTTGTATTGCTTGAGTTTCGATTATAGGGGACCAAATATGCTTAACCTAGTTCTTGATTGATTGTTTCTCGAGTTAACTCGCTGTCGGGTCTTGGCTTTATATACATAGGTCGAGACCCTGAGGCCTACAGAGTCCCGGCCAGATCACACAACTTGAGCGGCTCGGTTTCTAACTTGTTCTATCTTGCGAGGTAAGTCAGCGTATGGCGGCTCATATGTCTGGTCATCGGCCATCATTAGGCCCGCCTATTGACCCTCCATCTTCTTGGGCTTCCTCGAATCGTCTTTGTAACCCGCCCCAGCATGGCGGGTCGTACCTCGGGGTTATATCCCCAACATTAGGCCCCAGATTGATTTGAACTTTGTTGATGTCAATCTTCACTACTTTAACTAACAGACTATCCACCAATGTTGAACCTTCAAACAACCGCTGTAACCCGTCAGAATACCACATGAACCGAACCATTGTAAGCCGTCATGAGATCACGTAAACGGAATCATTGTAACCCACCATGACCTCATGCGCCATTAAATATGCACAGAACCCATGATATCGTAACAAATCTTTATTTTAATAGGCCTTCCAAGAATCGAGGCGCCCGCACTGCTAAGATAATCATTCCGCCTCCTCGATTTCCATGAATGCCGTTTCACCACTTCCTCATAAATAGGGACAAGGGGCCTTTTTCTCAACTTTTACCCCTGCCTCTTTCCATTCTTCTTCTTCCTCGTGACCACCGAAGCCTACATAGCTCCGCCGCCACTGTCGACTTTCACCAGCGACTCCCACTCGGCCGCTGCATCAACCTGACTCTGACCAGAAAACGCGATACCCTTCTACTGTTTACCAGCATCACCAGGTATTCATCTTCCCCCGCTTTCAATCTACATTAGGGTTCAGTTCATCGGTGTTCGTTGGCGTACATCGTGCTTGCCCGTAGTTCTTCTAATATACTTCTTGTTTGGATCCCAATAGAACATCAAAACCATGCGGTATCAGTTTTTAGTAACTGCCTTTCATTGTAGATCCATTCCTCCATTCTGAGATTCACCTCTCAACACAGTGGTTCATCCTTCATATTTTAGATTTAGCATTTTTCACTTGTTTTTTGAACTGTCGTAGGTCCAAAATTATAAGTAGGACCCGTGAAACTTGTTTGTTTAGCACTTAGTGAAATTTCACTAGAATCCAGATATGTAAATGTCGTCGTAATCATTGTTGCATAGGCAGCTCATAGGATCCCATGGTAACCCGCCAAATGTCAGCCAGCTAATTCATAAATGTTTAAGCCTCCGGTATCTTCTCAATCAGTAACAAGGACCACATAACCTGTTGATGCCTTGCTGGTTTAACCAAGCATATTAATCTCCATTGCTCATAATAATCAATCTTGTACGCGTAACTTGCTTTGAGTAATAAACTCGTTCGTTTAACTATTGGGCGGTTTACCATCATAATATCAATCCTCCAATTCTTCACTCTCAAGTTTTAACTTGGAAAAAATGACTAAGTCCACTACCTCCTATGATTGGGTTGCTTCTACTATCATTGAACAGTCTCTGAACGAATATGTTGCGATGGGTGTCTTACCGGCAAAGAACACCATCCACTGGAGAGTTCCAGGGACCGAAACTAAGCCTCTCCCTGATGAAGGCAAAGTCGTAGTTTTTGCAGATCACCTCCTCCGCTGTTTCTCACCACCCAACTCAAAGTTCTTTCGAGATGTTCTGCACTTTTATCTGCTGCACCCTCAAGACATCGGCCCAAATTCGGTGTCCAACATTTGCAACTTTCAAGTCTTCAACGAGGTGTACCTTCAAGAAGAGCCCAGTGTTGACTTGTTTAGAGAATATTACTATCTCAACCGCCAGACTGAGATGACTGATGGGCCCTGTCTCGATCTTGGTGGAATTTTGATCCAGAGACGGAGATACCCATCTTTCCTACTGCTGCATTGCCCAGTCATCCCAAAGATTGGAACCAAACTTGGTTCTATTGTCAAGATACTTCTCCGGCGGGTGAAATTCCTTTACTGAGTTACTATACCTGCCGGCTCAGCCCGAGGAATCCAACTGAGAGCACTCGCCAAGGCAGCAAACACGGCAGGTGACCCGGAAAGTAAGGTTTCCTCACCCTCTTGCTTACTTGGATCCCCACTTTAGTTTGAAGAAACAACAATGCGAATCTAGGCGCAAGACCCGGAGCAATGGTATCGAGGAATCAAGGTTTCCCTGCAAACTTGGCCAAAATCAGGGTTTGGCTCTCTGCTATCTTTGCCACTTGTGCCTCCATATTCTTGGATCTGGCTTCAAGTATCTGCACATCATTTGTTAGTCCAAGAACCTTACCGGTTAATTGACTGAGTAAGTTATCATGATTCTTCAAGATATTCTTGAAGTTTTCATTCTGCTTAGTCTGACTAGCAATAAAACTTTTATGAGTTTATTCAAGAGTATTTCTATTGCTACCATTAGCTCCATTAAAATTATTTGATGCTCCTCCATTATTAGGATAGAGAAATTTATGAGCATAACTATTATTTTTCAATTGGGATTATAACTATTACGAGCAATAAAATTCACATCACTAATATCTTCATCAGCGATGGCATTGACATTTACCTCCTCTTTACCTTTCATCAAAGAGATACGTTCTTCTAGCTTGGTTATTAACCTGAGCTATTTTCTTGCATGGCATTCACCTTCTTGGTGGTGGTTCTCTCAACGTGCCATTGGGCATGGTTCTCTTGCATATCATCTAGTATCTTCTTCACATCTTCTATGAGTTTTCCCATGATTGTTCCTCCTGCAGCTGTATCAAGCATAGTTTTCCACATATGGTTCAAGCCATTATAAAACATATGAATGATTAACCACTCCTCCATTCCATGATTGGGGAAGTTTCTTATTGCTTCTTTCATTATATCCCACGCAAGCGCTAGTGGCTCACATTCTTCTTGCTTGAAACTTGTAATCTGAGAACGTAATTGCATAAATTTTGCAGGCGGACAAAACATAGATAAAAATTTACCGCAACAAGCATCCCAAGAAGTAATACCGCCTTTAGGCAAAGCAAAAAGACATTCTTTATCTTTTCCTATCAAAGAGAAATGAAATAAGTGAAGTTTTAGAGCATTGGGTCATAATCCTTTATGCGTGTTGATACGTCTCCAACGTATCTATAATTTTTGATTGTTCCATGCTGTTATATTATCATTCTGGGATGTTTTACATTCATTTTATAGCAACTTTATATAATTTTTTGGGACTAACCTATTGACATAGTGCCCAGTGCCAGTTTCTATTTTTTCTTGTTTTTTACTTCGCAGAATATCCATATCAAACGAAGTCTAAATGTAGCGAAACTTTTTGGAGAATTTTTTCTGCCCAGAAGAGACCTAGGGAGCCCAGGAGGTGTACCAGAGGAGGTTCGTCGGGCCCACAAGACACCAGGGCGCACTACAGGCCCCAGGAGCACCCTGGTGCCTTGTGGGGCCCATGGTGATCTTTTCCACCACCTCTGAGCTCTATAAATGCCAATATATTCTAGAAACCCCCGGTGAGTCGACGAAACATAATTGCAGCCGCCGCAAGTTCCAGAACCACGGGATCCAATATGGAGCCCTATTTCAGCACCTTGCCGGAGGGGGAAACAATCACAGAGGGGTTCATCATCCTCATTGGTGCTCCTCCAATGATGTGTGAGTAGTTTACCATAGACCTACGGGTCCGTAGGCAGTAGCTAGATGGCTTCTTCTCTCTTTTTGATTCTCAATACAATGTTCTCCTAGTTGTTCTTGGAGATCTATTTGATGTATTGACTTTTTGCTGCATGTTTGTTGGGATTCGATAAATTGTGAGTTTATGATCAGATCTATCCATGAATATTATTTGGGTCTTTGTTGAACCCTTATATGTGTGATTACTATAGCCTCACATTTCTTCTCCAAAATTGTGGTTTGGTTTGGCCAACTAGATTGATTTTTCTTGCAATGGGAAGAGGTGCTTTGTGATGGGTTCGATCTTGCGGTGCTTATTCTCAGTGACAGAAGGAGACATGGCATGCACATATCGTTGCCATTAAGGATAAAATATGGGGTCTATTCCTACATGAATAGATCTTGTGTACATCATGTCATCGTTCTTATTGCATTACTCCGTTTCTCCATGAACTTAATACACTAGATGCATGCTGGATAGTGATCGTTGTGTGGAGTAATATTAGTATACGCAGAATCATTTCGGTATACTAATCTTGGACGTGATGCCTATATACATGATCATTCACTACAAAAAAGACACATCCATGAGATTTTGGCCTGAATGAATTTTTTTCCTGTCATGCTTACGACACTTCTATGATGGTAATTGTGACAAAAACACGTATCATCATAGATGTGGTGGGATCCTACTTCTATGACAAAAAATCATGACAGAAAATGGGCTTTTCATCTTGGGTGGGCCGGGGACGCACCTGCATGATATTCTTTGGGCCGTCCATGACGGAAAAAATCATGGTAGAAGCAAGGGGAGTTCCTGGTTACGGTGGGTGGTCGGGGCACAGCGATGCACTGTTGTTTGCGCATTGCTCTCGTGTACGCGCGTGTGTGCAAGGCATTGGCTAACTGAACCCGAGCGATCGATCCCTTGGCTGTTAACTAAACCCGAGCGATTCATTCACTGCTGATTGAACCCGAGCGATTCCTTCGTTGCTGCTGCTACCTGAACCCGATTGATGTATCACTACTGCTGCTTACTGAAGCCGATCGAGCCCCCATGCGGGACGTAGCCAGCCGGTGCTGGGTTGCCTCTCGATGAATAGTGAACATTGCTACCGTGCACGCTGTACGTAGAACGAGTCAAGACGTGGTGAGTCGAGCCGGTTGGTTGGCTGTGGATGAACAGTTCCCGGTGGGGGTTGGCTGAACAGGACCCCGTGGTAGTAGAGGCCGTTGCCGCTGGATGAACATGACCCCGATCGAGGAGGCCGGTGGAGGGTGGATGAATAGGACCCCGTGGAGGCTCCATGAAAAGTAGCCGGTGGAGGGTGGATGACCACGTGAAGGGCTGGTTGAACAGTAGCCGGTGGAGGCTGGATGAACAGGACCTTGTGGATGAACAGTAGCTGGTGGAGGCTGGAGGAAGTCGATGGTGGATGAACAGTAGCAGGTGAAGGCTGGAGGAAGTCAACGGTGGATGAACAGTAGCAGGTGGAAACTGGAGGAAGTCGACGGTGGATGAAAAGTAGCCCATGGAGGCTGGAGCGAGGCAGTAGACGATGGATGAATAGTAGCCCATGGAGTCCCGTTTTGCGATACAACACACCCCTCCCGATGAACAGGACCCCGTTTCGACCGTAGGCGCTCCAACACAAGTCCGTTTCCTCCATTGCGGTACGCCACACCCCTCCCAATCAATAGCACCCCGTTTCGACTGTCGGCACTCGGACAGAAAGCTGTTTCCTTCGTTCCGCAGTATGCCAGACCCTTCCCGATGAACAGGACCCCATTTCTACCATACGCGGTCGAACAGAAGGCTGTTTTCCTCCGTTTTGCGGTATACCAGACCCCGTTCGGCTGTTCTGTCCAAGCCGGTTGGCTCCCGATGAATAGGACACGGTCCGACCTAGTGGCTTTGCTCTCGATGAACAGGACGCATTCTAACCCAGTCACTGGGCTCCTGGTGAACACAATGCCGTTTGCTCCTTCCGACCCAGTCGGTTAGCTGCCTATGAATAGGACGATGTCGCTGCCGTGTGTTGCCTCTCCATGTACACGAGCCCTGGCCGTAAGTATGCACGCGTACACGTTCGAGACCCCTCCCGTATGTACGTACATAGACGTATTTACTTTCTTGCAGCGTGACTGTACGTACGTGTACATGATTTATACAGGACTGCCTCAACTGGTACGTCACACATGCCGCTCCTTGCTCGGCCACGGTTTATCCTTGTAGAGAGACCGATCGACTAGTATCTACGTACACATTCGCTACCAGAGAGACACCCTACGTACAGTTCAACCCGGTGGGTCCCAGCTACCAGGGAGGATAAGGAGGCACTTCCTTGCGTGCGAAGATATAGCTTATGGGTCCCAGCTGTTAGGGGGAGGAATCAATTTTTTTTGCCCATAATAAGGACACACTTCCTTGCGTGCGAAGATGTAGCTGGTGGGTCCTAGCTATTAGGGGGAGAAAACATTATTTTTCAGGGTAAAAAGGATGCAGTTGCATGCATGCGTCCATGGGCGTGGTGCGTCCCCACTGTTAGCCTCTCACGTACAATCATCTTCTAATGACTCTCGTTTGTTCACCATGTTGACCACACCGTACTGAGTGCACCAAGGCCGGTGGACGAGGAGAGTGTCGGCATTCTGGGAACAGGGGTCCCCAGACTTGCCTGCCTGCGGCCTGCGGCGTGGCTCAAAGGGGGCCCAGCACGGCCCATCTTCATCAACACAGACCCAAGACCCTTGCGAGAGGCCAAGCCTCGTCGGGCGGATGACACGGAGCTTACTCAGGCACGGCCTCATCAGGCTGGCTCACGAGGAGGCGGAGAGATCAAGGCGGGGTACCTCACGAGGTGCCCGTGACGCAAGCCATGACGACCAAAGGCGCCAGGCAGGCGCCAGCCGCGCAGTGTCCTCCTTTCCTCTTTGGTGCAAAGGGAGCAAGCGCAGGCGAGAGCATCAAGCAAAGGCACCCGTTTCGGTGCAACGAGACCAAGACCAGTCCAACGGCAGGGAGGAAGTCATTGTGGAGCCCAAGCCAGCATCACCACCAGAGCCTTTGGCAGGCGAGGACCAACTTTAGTCAGGATAAGTGTACCAGATGTTCCCCTTCAAAATGGCCAATTGTTGGTGCCCTTCCCGCTCAATATTTGGGAAGAGGCTCAGGGCCTTTTCCTATAAATAGGACTAGCCACCCCCAGGGTAGAGAAGATCTAGAATCGGCCAGCCCAGAAACAAGCTGGGATCGGATCGAGTAGCATCACATAGAGAGAGAGAGAAGGGTGATTGAACTCCTCCCAGCAGTTCATCGCCCCAGCCAAGAACAGACCCTCGTGAGGCTATTCTTCCTTGTATTGCTCATCATCATCAGCCCAAGAGGCAATCCACCACACCACACACTGGAGTAGGGTATTACACCACAACGGTGGCCCGAACCAGTATAAACCCTGTGTCTCTTGTGCTGTTCTTTCCATAGCTTAGATCTTAGCGTGGCGGTGGGGCGCAGGTAGGTAGAAGGCGAAATCTCCGCGTGCACCCCAGTGTTTGAACCTCAAGGGTCTGCCGGAACCAGAAATCCGACATTTGGCGTGCCAGGTAGGTGTGCGCTGGAATTCGTCTTCCACCACCCTGTTCTCCTCCGACCATCGCGTCCATGTCTGACGCTCATCAGGCCCGCGCTGAGAGCCGGGACGCTCTCGCTTCCCGCGTCGCCCAGACGGCTCCTGTCGGCGGGCGTCCTCGCCGTTCCCCATCACCTGCTGTCAACGCCGCCACCAGCTCGGCGGGGGACGAGCAACAAGCATCGTCTCGGCATCCGTCCGTGCGGCAAGACGGCCGCACCGCTACTCCCTCGCTCACCCCAGCTGGTTCTTCATCCCGCGCACTCCGCGCACCCATGGAGGCTCGAGCTGCGCTCATCGCGGCAAACGAGCTCGTGCGCTACCGTCCCGTCGACGACGTCTACGAAGAATGGCTCGACCGCGTCCCCGAGCTCGTCCGCGCCGCAGGGGCTCTCCTGCGCCGTCCGTTCCGCTGCACCGCACCCCGCCCCGCGTGGGCGATGAAGCTCCGGCGGCGCCCCGGCCGCCTCCTCCTCAAGAAGGCACCATGGCTCCAAGGCGCGTGGCCCCTGGGCGGAACCCGCTCCGTCAGGTGCCAGCGCGGCAAGAGCAGAGCTGCCAAGAAGTCCCTCGCCCGCAAGAAGCTACCCGGGCGCTCCCTGCTCCAGCACGTCGCGACCATGCTCCTGCTCCCGCACGTCAAGACCCCGCGCTGCTCCCAGCTGCAGTGCGTGGGGACATGCAAGACCAAGCTCTCCATCACCCAAGGTGTCACAGCCCTAGAGCTTGCTTGTAACTAGTGGCATTGCATCCATGCATCATGTTTAAACTTATTTGGAACTTGAAATGGGGATTGCCTAAACCCTAGCATTAAAGGAATTCAAATAGGTTCAACCAAAAATATTTTTCAGTGAATTCAAATGGCTTTAGAAAATGTTCATCATTTCTGGAAAAATGCTTTAAACCAGAACCAGAGGTGCTGCACATTTTTCATGTCACATTTGGTCACTGGATTAATTCATAAGTATTTGAATTTGGACATTTAAATTTTATAATTTTTTTTAAATGTCCAAATAATCCTGAAAGTACTTGGGGGCTATTGGAAATAATCCAAATAGTGCCCACAATTTTTGTCGGGATTTTATAAAATGAGTTAGTATTTTTACTAATTCAAAACAGAGTAATAAAAATAGAAAACTAAAACAAATAAAAGAGAGAGAGAAAAGGACTTACTTGACGCTTACCTGAGGCCCACTCACCTGGTGGCCCAGCAGAATCGGCCCAGCCCACCACTGCAGCCCCTCCGTCGTCTTCCTCCCCTCGCCCCGAAGCAGCTGCGTGCCCGGCGCGCAGGCGAGCCGCGCCAGCTCCTCCTTGCCTGCCTGGCTACCCCCTCGTCGCCCTGGTCACCTCCCGCGATGCCACGCAACCCCCCCCCCGACGCTCTCTCACTCTCTCTGGATCTCTCCCCTTCCTCTGCTCTCCCCACCGAGAGCCGCCGCCGACGTCGCTCGCAACCACCGCGGCCACAGCCACTTCCTCGCTCCCTCTCCGCATCCCTGAGCTCCGTCCCGACTCCATGGAGCTGCACACCGACGCACGCGACCAGAGGAGGCCCCAGTCGACCGGAGCGTCGTCGTCTTCATCCCCGGTGCCCGGAGATCGCCGCCGTAAATTCGCCGTCGCAGAAGCTCCCCCGAGCTCGCCGACCCCTTCGTTCGATCCACTGTGAGCCCCTCTTCCTCTTCCCCCTTCTCTCAAGCTCGCGCTCATACCCTAGCTTCTTTCTCCACCGCGGCCGAGAGCTTCTCGCCGCCGCCCATGGCGTGGCCGTGGCCACAGCCACCGCAGCTCGTTTCCGAGCCCACCGTCGTGCTCACCGCGATCTGAGGAGTCCGTAGCACGCCCCAGCTCCTCCTGCCGTGCTCCCTAACACCGACCCCGAGCTCGCCCGAGCTCCGGCCGCCGCCGAGGTCGACGCCGTGCTCAACTCCGGCCACCTCCGCTCCAGCCGCCTCCACCACTGGAAGCGCCACTCCGCCAGCTCCCCGTAGATGCTCCCCGCGCCCCAAACCATGGCCTGTAGCGCAATCCCGACGCGGACGCCGCCGCGATCTGAGGTCGCCGGCGGTTAAACGCCGGCAGCTGACGTGGCACTGTCGTTAGTAGTTAATGACTCCACTAATTAACCCACACTCTCACTGACATGCGGGCCCTGTGGCCTAACTAACCGGCTAACTAAAATAGATTAGGTTTAATCTAATTGCAGTGGCCCCACGCGTCAGTTTTGACCGTGCTGACGTGGCCGTTGACTGGGCCCACACGTCAGTGGCACTAACCAGCCCCAGTCACTGACCAGTGGACCCCACTGGTCAGGTTTGACCTGGGGCGCCCAGTTGACTCTGCTGACGTCACAGTGACGTGGTGCTGACGCCATAAATCATTTCTGGATTTATTATTATTTAGGAAATTTCAGAAAAGGCCCTAAACTTCAATAATTCATAGAAATTCAACCGTAGCTCCAAATTAAATAATTTATATATGAAAAATGATCAGAAAAATCCAATCTATCCATCTGTACTATTTTCATGCATGTTAGAACAACTTATAGCTGCTGTTTAGCACAAATCATATAAATGGCATTTAAATAACCACATGTGGCGTTTGAATTTGAATCTTGGATTCAAACCAACTTCATTTAATCTGGTTTAGATGCATTAGCCCAAAACACATTCATTTTGCCATGTCATGATCATGCATCATATTGTGCATTGCATTGATTGTGTTCCCTTCTGTGTTGCCGGTATTTGTCCCCTCTCGATAGACGTGATACCAATGATGTGATCGTTGACACTGATGAAGACTCAATGCTATCTTCAGAAGTGCCAGGCAAGCAAAACCCCCTTGTTCATTCCGATACAATCCTAATCTCTCGCTCCTGCTCTCTTTTAATGCATTAGGACAACACCGATTCATCTGTTACTTGCTGCGGTAGCTGAACCCCTTTATCCTTTGCATGACCTGTCATTGCCACAGTAAATAGATGAAACCCACTAGCATGAGTAGGAGTTGTTTGAGCCCTGTTGTGCCTACTCATTCATGTTTGTTTGTCATGCCTGCTACTGCTTAGAGTTGAGTCAGGTCTGATTCATCGGGGATGAATCAGAGGTGTGTGAACATGTCCTACTGTGTGTGAGCTAAGTGTGTGAACACGATTTGGTAAAGGTAGCGGTGAGAGGCCATGTAGGAGTACATGGTGGGTTGTCTCATTGCAGCCGTCCTCATGAACTGAGTTCTGTGTTTGTGATCCATGATTCAGCTACTACCATACATTGGGCCCTGAAATATGACCCCGCTCGACTTCTTATTCACCCTAGTCCTCTGTCCAGGAGTTGCAAGTAGTTTCTGGTGTTTGTAGCTTACTGGAGGCCGTGGACAGCGCTGACCGTAGGGGTGGGCTGTGATGCGGTAGGTACGTGGCACGGTGTACCGGATGCCCGTTTGGTATCTCGGGAACCCTGTTCACATCGTTTGGGGCTGTGAGCGAAACTCCGGCCGGATCTCCTCATGGATGGAACCCGAATAGGCGATAAACCTGGACTAGAGACTTGAGTGTTTAGGTAGGTCGTGGTCTACACCCACGTCGGCTTTCGCTTCAAGTCTGCCGAGCACATGTCGTGTGCAGACGCTAAGTGGTGGAAACATGCATGAAGAAGTACACCCCTGCAGGGTTAACATCATCTATTCGAATAGCCGTGTCCGCGGAAAAGGACTTCTGGGTTGCTTATATCAGTTCATAGACAAGTGAAAGTGGATACTCTAAAATACGCAAGATAAGCGTGAGTGCTATGGATGGCGTTCTCGTAGGGAGACGAGAGCGGATCCATAGTGGTGTATTGATATGGTGAATATGTGGACTCGTGTGCGCCACCTCAAAAGAGTTACTTGCAGTCGTAGTTTAGGATAGCCACCGAGTCAAAGCTGGCTTGCTGCAGTTAAACCCCACCATCCCCTTTGTTGATAATGATGCATATGTAGTTGGTTCTGATGTAAGTCTTGCTGGGTACATTTGTACTCACGTTTGCCTATTTAATGTTTTTGCAGAGAGACTTCGGTCTCGCTAGTAGTTCCACGTGGACTTCGACGTTTAGCTTGTTACCTCAGCTACGATCTTGTGCCCTCGGCAGGATCTGGTAGATAGTCAGGCTTCTCAGCCTTTTTCAGTTCTAGATGTCTGTACTCAGACATGTTAAGCTTCCGCATGTGCTTTGACTTGTATGCTCTGATTGTTGGGTCATGAGACCTATGTTTGTAATATCTCTCTCCTCGGAGCCTAATGAATAAATACTTGAGTTGTAGAGTCATGTTGTGATGCCATGTTGTATTTGCACATATCGAGCATATTGTGTGTATGTTATTGAAATGCTTGGTATGTGTGGGATCTGGCTATCTAGTTGTTTATCCTTAGTAGCCTCTCTTACCGGGAAATGTCTTCTAGTGTTTCCACTGAGCCATGGTAGCTTGCTACTGCTCCGGAACACTTAGGCTGGCCGGCATGTGTCCTTCTTCGTTCCTGTGTCTGTCCCTTCGGGGAAATGTCACGCGATGAATACCGGAGTCCTGTTAGCCCGCTACAACCCGGTTCACCGGAGTCCTGCTAGCCCAGTGCTACAGCCTGGATTCACTCGCTGATGACCGACACGTTCGACGCTGGGTCATGGATGCATGTCCCTATAAGTCTGTGCCACTTTGGGTTTACGACTAGCCATGTCAGCCCGGGTTCTTTGTCATATGGATGCTAGCGGCACTATCATATCCGTGAGCCAAAAGGCGCAAACGGTCCCGGGCCAGGTAAGGTGGCACCCGTGGGAATACCGTGCGTGAGGCTGCAAAGTGATATGATGTGTTACATGCTAGATCGGTGTGACTTAGGATCGGGGTCCTGACAGCGTTGGTATCAGAGCTTGACTGCCTGTAGGATTACCAAGCCAAACTGGTCGAAGTTGAGTCTAGAAATTCTTTAGTTATATAAGGGAATTGATTGTGGGATGGAACGTAAGGCTCTTTTTACTCCTTATACCTCATGGCCTTCTGATCTGAGTCATCATCCTCTCTTCTACGGGGATTAAGAACTAGGCTATCTCTTCTTTCTATCAGGATCACGTGTTACTAATCCGTAGACTTACAAGATTGTTGGACTTAAGCTTGAGTTCAGTTCCTACGACTTCTGTATGTTAACTGTTGATCTTAGAACCTTGATATTGTGCTTCTGAGTGGCTATGCCACCATTTTTGTAGCATGTCTCCAATCTTTTGAGCATTTACTGCCGTTATGCTGTCCGAGTCATCCCAGGTTTCTAAATAGTCGGATGCATTTGCAAATCCCTTCCTCCTGTTTCCGATGTGCCTTTGGTCAGATTAATCACACAAATCAGTGAGTTGAGGTACTTTATTGCCTTGACATATATGTTGGAGCTACTATTATGACCCTAGGTGTTTTAGGGAGTCACCTAGTAATCTAGCAATGTTTTGTGTTCCCAGTGTGAAGATTCTGGCCATCATTCTCGTAAGCATTCCATGATGCCACTTAGTTAGTAGGCATTTCACTTCTGGGTTTTCGAACCGAGATTCACCCTACTTACATCATGTTGATAGTGTTGCTAGTTCCTTTAGGATAATAGTAACCTTTGCGATAGTCCTCGAGGTTCATGGTACATCCTTCTTCCAATTACCATGAATCATTCTTGGCAGGAGTTCTTCTGAACCAAAAGATGACAACAAGAGTGCTCTCGATGAGTTCTCCATGCTATATTGTGACTCTGCTAGCTCAACCTTTCTGCATGGGTTATCCGGAAGAATTATGTTGAACTTGGTTCGACATACTAATCTATGCATCCACAACTCAGAAAGTTATATGTTCCTTTGAGTTGTCCCTCTTTAGTTGTCTACTGACCTTCGTCTATCAATTGATAGTCAAGAGTATGCGTGCGTTCGTTTATCGATGCCTATTACTCTTGTGGTCCGTCAAGCCATTCTATCGCGGAATGATAGGAGAAACAAACTCCAGTACCTCTTCCATATCCAGGATTCGGTCAAAGAAGTTGTGCTCCACAGAACAAATTGCTAATCCAGCTTTTGTTCTGCTCTATCTTGGAGTATTACCATCTTTATATCGGGATGTTATAGGAATTGCACACCACCCTATGAACTCTTGGTACAGTGATACTTCTTGCCATCATTGTTCATCCCTCGGTTCCTGTGTTATTGTAACCGGAATGTCGACAAGTGAATCGTGATGTGTGAAATCAATACTCCTAGCAACCTTGTTGCTTGGTAGTTAAAGGACAATAATTTCATTCTTAGCGTGTTGGTTATTGAATCATCATTCTAAGATTGATTGTGCTACCTAGTCCTTGTTCTGGGTGCACTCCTCGATCGATGAGTTAGGATTATTTCAAATCTTCGCTTTATTGATCATATCGTCTTGCCTCAAAAAGCAAGATTGTTCTCGAGCTTAGTAACATATCGGTGGTTCGTGATTTTTCGAATATCCTCTCGAAGGTATCACCAGGTTGTCACCTGACTGTTATGTTGAGCTCGTGATCAAGTTGGTTTATCCTGTAAACCACCCTTTCTCCAAGAATCCGTGTTGGATACCCCTGAGCTAGTTGGTTAAGCTAGACAACAACTTGGAGAGTTGGAAGATAAAAGCTTGCCTGACTTAGTTCGTTCCAAAGGGATATTCTTGTGTAGTGTGTGTTGAAGAAAGATGATATCTTCATCGATTGGTCCCTGTGATCAGTTGCTGGACCTATTGTCTTATCAATCCTTTGATTTGAGTGTGGGCTATCGTCAAATCAAATCAGTACCAACGATATTCATAATGTTGTCTTACTCGTGGTTGATCCCTCGAGCATACATCATTATATCTTTTGGGTCTGACCAATGCTATCACTTGTTCACTTAACTATGGAATTCCTTTTAAAAGGAAACCCAGATGAATTGTTGTTGAGCCCATTGACAACATCCTTATCTCCTCCATGATCTTGTTGGACAACAAGTTAGTGTTGGAAACTTTTGAAAGCATTTTCTTCATGCTAGCTCATGAAGTATTTGTTTGATGAAAGGAGTGACTTCCTCTTATACACGTGCATTTGGTGAAAGTTGCCGCCGTGAATTTGAGAAAGTTAGTTTTGCTTCCTCTGGAATCATCCCAAGTCAGTCATGCATATGTGCGAAGTATTCTATGGTTTGGAGACTTGCAACCTTCATTCCATATGTGTTCCGAGCACACCAAGCCACTGATTGATTTGTTCAAGGAGAAGAAGTTCCTTCTTAAGAGCATGCCTTATGCAAGGATTTTGATATCCTCGTTGATGGTTCCCCACCTGAACTCGGTAGTGTTTTATTATAAGACTACCACGTGGTCATGCTTGTCTGGGACAACGTGTTCACATGTTTGTAGCAGAACCAGCTCATGCTTTGGATCTTACTATCGTAGTTCATTCCCTGAGAATCTCGCAACGTCATCTCGTCGATTTGTGTTGCAAACTTTCGTTTTTCTTCCTAGGCTCGATGAGTCTGGAATATCCTGACACCAACCAGATCTGAATCTCAGGCAGATATGATGGTTTGGAACATATCCCAAGAACTACAATATCGGTCCCTCGGAAACCGGTAAAGTGGATGTCGTGGCCAACACACCCAGCCGGAAGACCTGTTATTATAATATCTTGATTGAGGAAGTTGGCCACCTCCCCATAAGGATTTCGTAGGATCTACTCCCTAGTTGTTCCTTATGGATTTTTGTGCTCCCGAAGTCCGACCTTTACTTGATGTTCTAGATACCAGACCATTTCAAGGAATGGGATACGCTAGTACATCAAGGAGAACATTAGAAGCGGAGTGCTAAATGTCTCTCGGTCGATCATCCAGATTTTATTTCCTTGGCCCCGCCAAGGGTGAAATCTGAGAAAGTGTTATCTTCCTTTGCATCTGCATCATCCATCATCATTCATCATGGTAACAAGTTGTGTTGCCAGGATCCTTGACACGGATATTGGTAAAATCTTGATGATTATGGAAATGCTCAAGTTCTTGAGAGCACGCGCAAGTGCTAGGTTTGATCGTCGGCATTAACTGTATAGTGCTCTCAGTTTCCTCGGCAATGCTATGACCTTTCAAACAGTGAATTCACTCTCTATTGTTGGGTTCTTCCCCAGTTACTAGAATCATTCCCAGCATTTGCATTTTGTTCCCAGCTTGCACCGCCAATGTGCCATTCTGCCATGGGTCTCATCCATTTCCGATGATAAACAAAATCATCTATAACGTTGTCTTCTGTAAGGTAATCCACATCATCCAAGTCTGAGTATGCCATTCTACCGACCCCCTCCAAATGATCGCTCGAGAATTGCCTTAGGCTGGTTTAAAGAGTTTCAATGATATCTGAATCAAAGGTAATTCTTTTTGCCACTTAAGGGGATATATCTACGAGTCACGGTTCCTAAGGTGTCTCGTTGTGCTATTATGGCAACTCAACTCCTTGCTACGTTGACAATCGTTTACCACCTTTTTAAGTGTGAAATTGTTGTCTACCTAGTGAACCTTCGTCATCTGCTTCACTCCATTCCTATGGAGGTGTGCTTCGTCTCTCAGCTCGAGAGATGTTGCTATGTCTCATCCCATGAGTTAATCCTGAGTTGTTCGACCTTCGAGAAGATTGATCCTTCTAGAGTTCCCTTCTCCTCTCGTTGTCATGTTGGTTGAAGTTCTCGGAACAAAACATCAAGATAATGATGGTGAACGAATCAACATTCAATTGAAGTGCAACCTGGATCGTGAAGATTGTGCTAGTTGGCGTTCCCCCTTTACCTTACCCTACGCTTGAATCTCGGGTCGAGATTCTTGTTTAGTGGGGGTGAGTTGTCACAGCCCTAGAGCTTGCTTGTAACTAGTGGCATTGCATCCATGCATCATGTTTAAACTTATTTGGAACTTGAAATGGGGATTGCCTAAACCCTAGCATTAAAGGAATTCAAATAGGTTCAACCAAAAATATTTTTCAGTGAATTCAAATGGCTTTAGAAAATGTTCATCATTTCTGGAAAAATGCTTTAAACCAGAACCAGAGGTGCTGCACATTTTTCATGTCACATTTGGTCACTGGATTAATTCATAAGTATTTGAATTTGGACATTTAAATTTTATAATATTTTTTTTAAATGTCCAAATAATCCTGAAAGTACTTGGGGGCTATTGGAAATAATCCAAATAGTGCCCACAAGTTTTGTCGGGATTTTATAAAATGAGTTAGTATTTTTACTAATTCAAAATAGAGTAATAAAAATAGAAAACTAAAACAAATAAAAGAGAGAGAGAGAGAAAAGGACTTACCTGACGCTTACCTGAGGCCCACTCACCTGGTGGCCCAGCAGAATCGGCCCAGCCCACCACTGCAGCCCCTCCGTCGTCTTCCTCCCCTCGCCCCGAAGCAGCTGCGTGCCCGGCGCGCAGGCGAGCCGCGCCAGCTCCTCCTTGCCTCCCTGGCTACCCCCTCGTCGCCCTGGTCGCCTCCCGCG